>NW_020229955.1:785000-800000 GCF_003227715.2 Harpegnathos saltator | reverse complement strand
TTTTAGGGAGAACCGCGTTGAATCGCGTTTTTCCTCGGAAAATCCTCGCTGACTCGTTAATAATTGCTCTCTATTGTCGCGGAGCGTCCTCTCTTGCGGCTATTTCTACGACGACAGCGACGAGAAATCTTTTGGTAGACGGCATCTTTTACATCGGCTGTGTGATTGATCGCACTTACGGGCCACTTATTTAGACTCTATTGTTCAGTATTGTCGAAACGACCCCTCGCGTCCCGACGTCTTAGCTCGCCTCTTAGCAACGTGGATAAATATTCGCGGATTCGCGCGCGTCAGGAGAATCCGAAGAGCGAGCGACTCGAAGGCGGAGCGTCGCCAAGAGCGAGCGTGCGATTTGAGCAATTTTTAATTAGCGCGCGCGCGACGGATCCCTCGGGAGATCGCGAAGCTCGAGCTTCCTCCACGTGCGTTTCGCTCGCGTGGGCCTAATTGGCTCACCCTCATCGGGCATACCGCGATGATTGGCCGTGTGACGTCATACATCCCAGAGATGCTGTTTGTTATGTCAATTAGCGCTCAATTGAGCCACCACGCGCATCGCGCCGTTGCATCGAGCCGCGTTGCACGCGGCGTCGTTAAATTTACCGGTTATTCTTTACGATTATTTCTGATTATTGCCTGATGGACATTTGCGGCTGAATTGGCAGTTCCCTTGAGAGACATCTCGAGGGGAAAGCATGAAACGTCAGGCACACGTTCTTCTTTCGAGGACAAATTCAAACGCGAAATAAGAAGGGTAAATATGAGAGCGTCTTCCGCAAGTAAACGGTAAAGTATTCCTTTCTATAAATTCACCCCGAAAGAAAGAGAGAGAGAGAGAGAGAGAGAGAGAGAGAGAGAAAGTGAGTGGGAGAGACTGAAAGGTTCCCGCACGTTTCATTCTACAGCAAGGTTCAGTTCTTTCAATGACGGAACAAGCAAGTGGGGAAAAATCGAAAGAGAATACCTCGACACGGAATTTAGACATTGTTTTCCGTGTATGAAACGAATCGTATATTATTATTATTATTATTATTATTATTATCGTTATCGTGACCGTTATAGGTTGCGTTGTTTTTACCGATATTATATCGGTGGGAAAATTCGATTTAGACGCTCTAGACTCGCGTCGAGATGTTTCACAAAGTGTGAATTTGGGACAGTGGTGACCTACTTCATTATCGCTCCAATTAATCTCTCTTCTATTCTCTCCGCTCGCGACTGTATCGAATCAGTGGCACATCGGAAAGCGAGTCGCATCGGGATGCATTTGGAGCGTTGTCGTTATTGCCGCGGCACATTTTCCGCGAACATACGACAACTGATAAAAGTTTCCGACGCGAGTACGTTACGTTCGGATGAGTTGACGGATTGCAATCGCGTATTGGAATCCGGTCGAGTGACACACACAGGGGATTACCAGATTTACGGTGCACGGGGATATTCCGATGCCGGATCCCACGGTGCCATACGAAAGTTTGGGATCCTGTGAATTTAATTTCAGGCTCCAATCCGCAACTGCAATCGCTTCTTCCTTCGCTCGAGGTTCAGTTTCTCACTGGCTGTCCCAAATTTACCGCGGCGCCGCGGCGCGAAGAAATTGGTCAAGAGCTCGTCACCAATTTCACAATGCACAGCGCTCGTAGAGCGTAGAGAATAGTATGTATGATATTTTCGGGAGATTAATCGCGCTTAGAAATATTCAATTCTCCGGCCGCCGAGCTAGCGTTGCCCGTCACGGTGCCTCTTCTTCCCGCGCGTCACGATGTTAACAAACGAGAGGTGCTTAAAGATGCTGCTCATAATGAGCGTGGAGCGTCTAACAATAGAGCTTGGGACGCTTTCAAGCGCTGTTCGCACATTCCAATATTTTCGAGACTTAGAGACATTAAGACGACGCGTCACACGGCAACAGGGACAGTTTCCTGTTCTTATCGTTCATATTATTATTCTTCTTGTTTATTATTATATTATAATTATTCTTGTTAAAATCGCAAGATTTTCAAACACGCCTGAAGATTCTGGAATACGCTCGAAGATTCTTGGACATACTGGAGAATTCTAGATCAGCAGCTGAACACCGAAATCGTCTTGTCAGCCATTTTCTACCGACCTTTTGTCTAAACCTTTATCCGATAATATCGGTATTTACAGAAATTTTCAGAACTTTGGTTGCTTGACGTCGAAAAGTATCGCTGTACAAACAGCATTTCCGATTTCGATTTCAACCTCTGTCCTGGAATGTTACCTTCGCGAGAAAGTACCGACCTGCGGGCAGTCCTTGATGTAATGTCCTTTCCTAAAGCACAAATGACACAGGTATGCCGGCGGAGGTCTCTTGGCCCGTCTTCTATCGGCTACAGTTAACTCGGTAAATTGTTCAGTTAGGTCCGCCATGCTGTCTATTGTGTTACTTCTCATGGGCCTGATGGGTACGGACGGATTCAACGTGCTTTGGCACCTTGGCACCGTGCTTTGTATATAAGGCTGTGACGTCATCGTCGGAAAATTGCTCCACATGGACGGTAGTAACCTAGTGCTCTAAATGCAAAAAACACAAAAGTTACGCGTGCCTCAGCGTCTCTCGCAAATTTTACCTTCGATCTGCACGTTTTACTCGCGTATTCAACTTTTGTTTATATAACATATTCAGCTTTTGTTATCTTTTGTCGTTCTTCAAGATATCGCGGCTTTATCGAGCGGGGTGAATTGCTGAGAAAGTCGCGCACGAGTCTCAAAATATCAGGAAGTAAACGTGCGACTCGCGATGCGAGTCTCACGTGGTTCACAACACGACGCTTTTGTTGTCAAAGCGTCGTAGCGACAGAGAGCGTCAAGCGCGGTAGTTTTGTTGCAAATTAAGAATTTACAACGCCGCGTCTTCCCCGCGTCTGCTTGAAACCGACGACCGTAAACCGATTTCACCGATATCGGCCGAACGCGTTGATGACTCAATTTTCGCGGAAAGTTGATATTCGATTAATTTTAAATCAATTTGGTAAGCGGTAATTTTGTTCAACGACAAAATTACTGCTGATCTCGGATAATTAGCGTCTACCGACGCTATCGTGCTGGATATCGCGATTAACGATAATATTTTCGAATTTTGAATTACGTTGCGCACACGCGCTGTACATTTTCTAATATTGACTCCGACAAAATGACCCGCACATGTGCGAGCAAACTCAACGTGACTTTACTTCCCAGTACCGCGATTCTGTAACTCGTTATTGGAGTTAACGACAGTTTCGTTATTGTTGCGCAGCTTATCTACGGTATACGAAAGCTGCGCGACGATAACGAAAGTGTCGTCAAGTCCAATAACGAGTTACAGAATCGCACCACTGTACCGCGATTCTGTAACTCGTTATTGGAGTTAACGACAGTTTCGTTATTATTGTTGCGCAGCTTTTCTACGGTATACAAAAGCTGCGCGACGATAACGAAAGTGTCGTTAACTCCAATAACGAGTTACAGAATCGCGGCACAGGGCCCGGGTTAGGACGCACGTGGGAAGTTGGAGCAATCTAGTTACCGTACTGTCTGTGTGATTTCGTTCTATTACAGCGAGCGTGTTGTGCTTGCGTTCACGAGATTCACTCGAGGAAGTTCAGAGGATACATACTTGATCGGACGATTGCGATGGATTTTGCTCGGCGACGGCCAAGTACACCCAATTAACGAGTTGCGACGAGACACCCGAATGGGTAGCTTGTTGGGGAACTTTCGCATTCTGAGCACTCACACCGTTAATCGCCCCGTATCCAATCCGACTGAGATCTTGTATCGGCATATGCTGGACGGCGGACATTGGATGGCACGAGGATATATTTTTTCGTTTCATATCGTCGCCGCGAGCATGCGACTTATTATCGATCCCCGACGTCGGTATCGATGTCGTATCGTGTCGTTCTCACCACAAAAATAAAAAGAAACAACTCGCCACAAAAAATATTTATCATGTCCTCGTCGGCGAACCTTCAGTTCGAGTGACGGACTTTTTCCATTCAGTTCGTCGCACAGCGCTCTCGTCACCGATCTCTCGGCCTGCTCCTCCTCTCTTGAGAAAACTTTGCGAGTCACCCACGTGGATTGTAAAATTTGCAACTTCGTAAGAAGTTCCCACGTGGGCCAGCCGACGCACACTGCCTTCGGCAGGACTGTTTACCTCCGAGAATACTCGAAGAAAGTTTCCCTTTCTCCCTCCGTCCTCAAGTTTGAAAAGTAGGGTTGCCCTTCTCTCTCTTCTGCTTAACAAATCCACTCGCGAGGCTTTTCACACGCTTTGCCGCTCGCAGTTGGAACATTCTCGGATGCGCTGCAGCGGATCTCTCACATGCGACGACGATCACTTCCGGCCGGCCGAGCACCTTCGAAGAGACCTCACAGCTTCCGCCGAGATCGCGAAGCGACGTTTTTATCCGCTCTCACGCAACTCCGCTCACCCGGGAGTGTTGCCCGCGATGTGTATTCTCGCGCGCGCACGTTACGAAAACGCCTGGTCTTCTTCTTCTTCTTCGGGTTCTTCGGGTTCTTCGGGTTCTCGGCAACGATATCGCTCCGACGATGACGGGGCGAAGGGGGGGGGGGGGCGCCAACCTTGCCCCGTCGAAAGATTATATCGCCGCCCAGTTTAATCAAAACTGATCGCGTCGACCAGAGTCCGCCAGAATTATATTCTTGACACACGCGGTCGAGATCGAGCTGAGAGCAAGTCCAGCTTGCAAGTATCAGCGGCAAGTATCAGCTTGCCGCTCGGCGGCGGCGCGGCGGGCCAACGTGGAATTGTGTGAATTCGGCTTCGAATTCACGACAAAAGTAAATATGAAATTATCATGTTGATACTTGCTCGCTGCTCCCGGTCATGAGAGCGTTGTATCGGGAGCCACGTGGGAGCCGCGAGTCGCGAGTCGTACGACTTGCTGAGATCTCGCAACTGTCCGATTCTCAGCAAACTCTGCTCGACGAGGCTCCTCGACGATATCTCGAGGAATAACGCGCGGACTCCAATCGCATCGTAACGCAACACGAGCGCGCGTTTCTTCTCAAACTTTCGACTTTTTTCACGCGCGCGATGCCGCGCGATCAGCGAAGCTGACGTGAGCGTGCTCGAGGTGTCCAACGAGCGACGCAGAAGACGCACGATGGACGCGCAGGGCGCGCGCTACGAACGAATGCGTATCCGGACGAATGCATACTGACGGCCGACGAGCGAGAGAGAGAGAGAGAGAGAGAGAGAGAGAGAGCCCCGCCATGTGGTGCGTCTATTTCCGTGCTTGCTCTCGACCGACACGACGCGGACGCCTCCGAATGGACCCCGGCTCAACGGCTCGTCTTCTTCCTCCTCTCGATGAATCCGCGCTGAGCTCTTCATGGTCGCGTCGACGAGAGAGCCCACGTGAGCTTGACAGACGCGCTCACCCACCCACGCACGCGACGTTCGTCGGGTATTCCTGGACGTCTCGGGGGATCCTCTGATCTCCGGACTTCTGGATATTACGCCGACGGCGCTCGGTCCTGTTTGTTGCTTCAGAAAAGAATTCTTGTTCTTTTTGTTTTTTCCTTTTTAGAAAGTGTCACACGGAAAGGTAAGGCGTATGTATAAAATGGTGTAATAATAGCTCTCGCAGTCTAGTACGTTCGTGGATACGTCTCGAGTACTCCCTGGACGCGAGTTTTCTCGCGAGTTCTCTCTGTCGCGAAAATCGAGTCGGCGAATCGGCCGTCGTTATCTTTGGCGGTCGCATCGGCACCTCATAAAGTTATATCAATTGTAATCATTTGTTCACTTCGATCAAGCCCCCTGAACGTTTCTTTTTCTTTTCTTTTTTTTCTCTTTTTTTTTCGATTGAACTCCCAGGTTAATTTACAATCTGTCGATTGAGGCAATAATAAGTAAATTTTATAAACCATACGGTAACTTGTTGATATTTCCCCCGTTGGTCAATATTCCTCAAATTAATTTATTTAATATTTAACTTCACTATGCACTTTTACGTCTAAATTAATCCATACTATAACAATGCGCAAATTGTGACTCTATAACTTATGTAAGAAGAAGGGGAGGCAGAGGGAGGGAGAAGGGAAGATACAGGGAAATTTTTTTCTCCTTTTTTCCCCCTTATTGCTTTTTCTTTTCTTTTTTTCTCTCCTTCCTTCCTTCTTTCTTTCTTTCTTTCTTTCTTCCTTCCTTTTTCTTTATTTTTTTCTCTTTTGTTACTTTCTTTCGCTTTGTACTAAACTTTGTATCAATCTTGCACACCAAAGGGCTCAGACCCGTATATTATTAATAAATAAATGAATAAATAAACTTGCTATTGAATACTGGGATTTTTGCAACTAATTAAGTCTTTAATTACTGGGATGATTACATTAACAGAGACAGATCCAGATACGACTAATTAAATCTTGTTCCAAGGTCAATGGGTTTAAATCGTTTCAATCTGCACGCTTCGACTACAAACGGCGCGATTGTCGGATCTTCCCATCGCGGTTCCCCAAACGGAAGGATCGCGAATTTCCGCACGATGTGGAGCATCGTGGCGAGCTCTGAACGAATGAATTAATAAACAAGACATGTTATACTGTGTGCGCGAATCGCTTCGTAAATAATGACTGTGAACATCGTCGGAATGATTCGCGTACGACCGATTCAAAAGGCGCTTCGAGGCGCTTGAAGACGTCGCGTCGAGGGAACGGGCGCATTATATGCGCCACACGGCATTTTTACTATTTAATGTCGGGATCGCGAGAGTACGCGATTCGCGGACCGTCGGCTGCGCTTTCCCGGTCACGATATCCCGCAGAGTCGCCGAACTCATCTATAAATAAACTCCGATTGCCATTCGTGTATATTGATTGCGCTCACCTAGTTGCCGCGACAAATCGCTATGACGATCTCCGCCTCTGGCACGACGTGGTGGTGGTGGTGGTGGTGGTGGTGGTGGTGGACAAGTTGCATTTGTTGCGCACGGACCGTTCGACTCGTCATCGATATCGACTTCCTTATCAATCCCAGTCGGCGGAAGCTTCTAAACGATGAGGTCACGACTCGATCTCGATATAAAGTGGAACGTTTGTGGAAAGTTTATGCTCTCTGTTCCGTTTGTGATTTGCAGAGAATTCCCACCTTCCGCGGAGAATTTGCGAACAATTCTTTCTTCTTATCCTGCAGAATTCTTATCCTATGCAGAACGGGGATGCTCGCGATGGGGCGCACCTTCCCTCGCCAACGTCGATCCCTCCTTCGAACGTTCGAGTTCTGTCTTTCGGCCGGTTCACCGTGTGCTTTTGTACTCGGGCGAAGACCACCCCTGACTAATTACCAGCAGATCGATAATCATCGATGAGGGCCGCGCACGAGGCTCCTCGAGGCAGTCGAGCCTCGTCGGCGAACGAGTCAATGTCGGGTGGTATAAGGCGGCCTCCGCGATATACACGCGCAGGATTCGCCTCCCCCCCCCTCCCTCCATCTCCCTGCTGTGTTACCTGTTTGTCTCCGCAGCGACAAAGAATCGCGCGTACCTGCGAGTCTCGAGGAGTATATATAATGTTTATATGACGCGGCGCGTCATCGAGGCGATGAAGATCGGCCAGGACTTATTCGCCGTGCAAAAGTCCGCAAACTTCACTGCGAACGGTGAGACGCTGTTCGGATAAATCGCAAGGATGACGCACGACACGGGACTGTTTGAATTTGAACGCGTCAAGCGCGATTAAATGCCCGTCCGTAACTCAGCACTCAGCCCTGACAATTCGCAGATTTTTAAGCAGCCCGGCGTTGTATTTATTATAAATTCGAGTGAGCGCAGTAACCCCGCCCGAGGAGGTTCACCCCGCCGTTGGATGTATGGGGAAAATGGAGAAATATGAGAATATTGAGGTGGTGGGCGAAGGAAGTTACGGCGTCGTGATGAAGTGCAGACATCGCGAGACCGGGCAAGTGGTGGCGATCAAGAAGTTCTGGGAGACCGAGGAGGATCTGCAGGTGCGGAAGTTGGCCTTCCGCGAGATTAGGATGCTGAAGGTACCTGTCGAATTAATCGAGGGGGAGTTTACGGGGAGTTTACGTTATGACGTTTGCATCCGTCTCTCGTGTCTCGCGAATCGCGCGGTTAAACCCGCGCTCCGTCGGCTTTTCGCCGAGAACGCGTCGTCCTGATCGATCCATTGTTTCCTCGATACTGCAAAAAACTACGGTAAAACTCTGTTTAGAAATTGCGTCACGAGAATTTGGTGAGCATGATCGAGGTTTTCCGCCGCAGGAAACGGCTCTACCTCGTCTTCGAGTACCTCGATCACACCGTGCTCGACGAATTGGAGCAGACCGACGGTGGCCTCGACTGGGGAAAGTCGAGGAAATATATCTTTCAAATACTACGAGGTCTGGACTTTTGTCACAATCACAAAGTAAGCGAAAGCCCCCCCCACCCCGCTCGAGAGAGAAGATGACAGAAATTGCGCACGTATATTAAGTCTATTAGAGTTATCAGAAGAGTTCCCACGCGGAAATTATAGCGCTATAATAACAATAATAATTGTTATTATTATTGTTATTGTTATCATCGCTGCACCATCGCGAATTTTCCGAAATCATCCAGAAGTGAGATGGTTCACGCTTTACGAGCTTCACGGCCGAAAATCGCGATGAAAATGTCTGTCGCGCCGCTTTATACGGAAAAGAAAGGCGGATTGTGCGAGCGGCGACGGAGCACTTTCGCCCATCGGCAACCTTTGGCAATACACGCGCCTTCGTTACGGTAAAGTTCACGGCCGTGACGCCATTAAATTCCAAGTTGCAGTAAGTCGTGCATGTGTAGTAACATGCAACGGCCGGAGGCCTTAATGAATGATCGCATTGTGGTAAACGAGGGCAGTGTCTGCTGCCGTTCGGTCGTCTTCGACACGGAAAGTCCTGGCGCGTGGAAAGCGTTACGCGTTTTCTCCGCTCGTGTCGAGGAACACACGAAACGCGTCACCGTTACCGTGCCATCGATTACGTTTAAACGCAGATCAAAGTTTCACATAAAGCTCGGGCGAAATCGTTGGCGCGATCTTTCTCGTCAAAATTCGAGCTCGTCCGCGCTTCAAAAGGCCTCGTGTCGAATTCTCGTCGCGTACGTATCCTCGATCGTCGTTTCTGCTCAGATTTTCCAGCAAAATTCTAGCAACGAAAGAATTCTGATTCGACGCGCTACGTAGGACACACAGGGTGCTAAATTTCACACGTAACAGGCAAAAAAAATCTCGAAAACTATGAAAGATATTAGAAAAAGCTAAAACACGTGTTCCATGATTTCGAGGGGGAAAGAGAATGGTATATTATCAGTTTCTTATTTGGAGGGCATTTTCAAGGTCAGTTGAAGGTCAACTTAATTTTTTCAAATGGAAAGTCCAATTTTTTATTACATCTTCTTTTTCTACCGATTAATTTTAACAACTTTTGTCTGGAACAGTTCTCTGAACATTTTCTCATTTGCCTGATATCTTTTGAAATATTTCAGGAAAACTTTTAAGCAAAAACTATTTAAGGACAATATTTAAGGTAACTTTTCCAACATTTAACTTATGATATCTCGCTAACTATTCGTCGAAAGAAAAAATAGTATTGGACTTTTTTACTTTGTTTACTATCAAGAATGTATTACTATAATAATAATAATGCCCTAACTTTTGTTAATTTAATAATTTTGAAATTTCCCAAGGTCGATAAGTTAAGTAAAAGTTAGGCCACTATTATAGTAATATATTCTTGATAGTAAATGTAGCAAAAAGGTCTAATATACTATTCTTTCTTTCGACGAACACTTAGCGAGATATCGTAAGTTAAATGTTGAAAAAGTTATCAAGTTTTCCTTAAATATTTCAAAAAATATATAATATCAGGCAAACAAAAGAACGTTTCAGACAAAAGTTGTTAAAATTAATTGGTAGAAAAAGAGGATATAATAAAAAATTGGGCTTCATTTAAAAAAAACCAAGTTGACCTTCAACCGAACTTGAAAATGCCCTCCAAATAAAAAACTGATAATGCCATTCTCTTTCCCCTTCGAAATCGTGGAACACGTGTTTTAGCTCTTTTCTAATATCTTTCATAGTTTTCGAGATTTTTTACCTGTTTTACGTTTGAAATTTAGCCCCCTAAATGTGGAAGGCTGTCTCGCTAGGCTATCCAACTTTTCTCAGGCGGAGTGCTCCGCAGTCATTTTTTGCGTGTCTAAATAACATCAAAACACTCGCGCTTCGATTCTGCTCGCTTTAAATGATCCCTGGTCTAAATGGCTCTTCTTGTTTGACTACCTCGGTTAGTCTCGATGATTTTCTGCCTTCCATTCGTAGATTATGCATCGTGACATAAAGCCCGAGAACGTGCTGGTGTCGCCGAACGGTGTAATCAAGCTCTGCGACTTTGGCTTCGCTCGCTACGTCACAGGACCCAACGAGTCCTGCACGGATTACGTGGCGACACGGTGGTATCGAGCACCCGAACTCCTCGTCGGCGACTCCAGGTACGGCAGAGCGATCGACATCTGGGCGACAGGGTGTCTTTACGCCGAGATGATGAGCGGCCAGCCGCTCTTCCCCGGCGAGAGCGACGTCGATCAGCTGTACCGCATCGCGAAAGTGTTTGGTGAGTTGGCGACGAACAAGGTGGATCGATCCGGCAACTTTTATCAAATTCATTGATTGGAAAGTAAAGTCGAATTGAAACCAATTCATATTAAAATTATATTAAAATGTGAAAGTGATAATTTATACGAAGCCAAATCCAATATCTTTCTCCACTGCGAGAGCTTCAAAAATGTCGGATCAATTTGCGGCTGTCAAATTCATTAAATTGACCGATCGGGTTAATCTTCTTTTCTTCTCGAGAGAATGCAAAAACATTCGTTACGATAATTCACGCTTGTTTCGTATATTTACGAAAGCTTCGGTAAGTGCATGTTTCTGCCGTTGCACAAACCCGTGATAATCAAAACTCTATTTCACGACTTCCCGTTGGAAATAGGTCCTCTTTTCGGCAAGCATCACTCGCTGAAAGGCAACGGCAGCGGCCGTGCACTTCGTCACGCAAATCCGGACGAGCTGGTGCCGGGCGCACCGCGATCCGGAATGGCGGCTCTACGAAGTCTCTTCCCCACGTGGAGCTCGGTGACGGTGGATTTCCTTGCGCAGTGCCTTCGCGCGAATCCCGAACTCAGGCCCAAGTGCTTCACGTTGCTGCAGCACCCGTTGTTCTCGCAGGACGGCTTCGCGGACAAGTTCCTGGACGAACTGCAGAGATTAGTCGCGAAAGAGGCCGCGATGAATCCGCTCGCGGCCAGGAGAACGGACACGCCCTCCAGGACCTACCGCAGCAGCATCGGAAGGTCAGTCCAACTCGATGACAAATTAATTAATCCGACGCCTGTTAGTCCAACACGACAGGGAGAGGAAACATCCTGACTGTAGAAAGAACCTCCGCGAAAAGTGCCCGTTTTTCAGTCGC
This sequence comes from Harpegnathos saltator, assembly GCF_003227715.2. NCBI lineage: Eukaryota > Metazoa > Arthropoda > Insecta > Hymenoptera > Formicidae > Harpegnathos > Harpegnathos saltator. The sequence goes on along the minus strand of NW_020229955.1, from coordinate 788,515 downwards.
CGATTTTTAAATTAAATTTTATGCGAAATGATAGCTCATGATAAGACATTAATCAGACACAAAAGTTTTACATTGAGCGTACGATTGGTCTCGGAGACACAGAGGGTCAAAGTGGTCACTACCTACTACTAAGGAAGTTTGGAACACCAATAACGCTTTATCGCACGAATTTTTGCAAAGTTCAGGTTCATCTACGGGTCCGTTGAGTTGCTGATTATGAATTCGATGTCAGATTTAAGAAATCCAATGCCAGCTAATGTAGCGGACAAAAATAGTGAAACAATTGTTTACTTTTATCAGAACTGTTATGTTGTGGTTTTTTCGGCTAGCTGGTTGCGAATTTTCTAGCAGATTTACGTTTACCTTCGGTGTAGGCAAGATGAAAAAGTGATCCAGCCAACGAAGGCAAGATAAAAATGTTTATATTATTCGATATAATGATATGTAATTATAAAGAGTCACGGAAACTGCAGTGCACGGAGAAAGCAGGTCTGCGATGAAAAAAACTTCAAAATATAACAAATAAAACCTGTCACGTTATCCTTTATGCGTCATGTAACGTATCAATTTGAATTTGATATTTCTTTATGAAGAAACGATAAAAAGAAATGCTTTTTCCGCTCAAAAATTGTCGTTGGAAAAATTACTTTCGAAAAGCTAGGTAGAAAATTCGCAATCAGCCAGCCAAAAAACCACAACATAACAGTTCCAATCAAAGTAAATGATCGCTTCATTATGTGTGTCCGTCATGTTGCACCTGCCTTCTTGAATTTTTAATCTTGAATTTTTAAAATCTCATTCATCAGCATTCATAATCAGCTCAACTCAAAGAACCCATAGATACCGAATTTTGCAAAAATTCTTGCGATCAAGCGTTATTAGTGTCATACTTTCTTAGTAGGTAATGACCACTCTGACCCTCTGTATCTCTGCCAACCGATCGCGTATGCTCAACGTAAAACTTTTCTGCAATTAATGTCTCATCATGAACTATCCTTTTGGCATAAAATTCGATTCCAAAATCGAGGACCGAGAAACGGGCAAAAGATCGCGACCCTTCTTGCGGAGGTTCTTTCACTGTGTGAACATTCAGGTGGCAGATGACGCTCATCAAGGAGAAGAGGTCGACGAACAACAGCGTCGCGGAGCCGGAGACCGCGGAGAACGAGGAGTCGTCTCGAGGCAATCGAGTCGACCGGCCGTCGCCGGCGCAGATCAATCGGCCACGCGAAATGCGTTACTGCGGCCCGATCTCGGTGATTCCGAACACTACGTACATTCGCCGCTTGGAGCACAAAGGGCTCTTGATACCGAACGCAAAGGGCTGCGTCCTGCCGGCTCTCACGTCCAAGACGAACGCCAAGAGGAAAAGGCTCGAGCCTCCGCGCGCGAAAGATCGTTGAGAGGGACCGCGACGAGTGTGTACGATCTTTCTTTTCGTTTCAGTAATATTAACGCCGAGAAAAGAGCGAAAAGTCTGTAGACAGAGGAACGCCGTCGTGCGCGCGGCACGTTTCTCTCTCCCTCAATGGAGAGTGTATATATATATATATATATATATATATATACTCGTATGTATATGAATGAAAATAAGTGTTGACAGTGCAATAATGCGCGTGTAAGACTCGACTAGATCGCATTGTAAGAAGGAATGAATTCCAAGAAGATTTCTTTTCACTTTATGCATCGAGACCGCACACAATCGCATAAAACACACGAGTGCGTTTCTCTTTCGCACTCTTTCGGTCGGATTTTCTCGAGTTTTCACGATTTTCAATTCAGTGTGTCGAGCAGCTTTAATCGCGCGAGAAGAAAGGATCCGGTGCTGATCGAAGGTAACGCGTGCGAAGGGTGCGCGAAAAGAATGAGGATGATTTTCTCCTTCTTCGTCTACTATCCATTTTTCTTTTTTTTCTTTTTTTTTTTCGGGGAGAGAAATAATGAGCCTCCAGAGCCATCTGACATATTTAAGGGGTTTTTATTTCGGAATTGCATCCATCTTTGAAATATATAATTAATATCTCGCAACGAACGCGTTGACCCCGCAGCAAATGCGACGGGAAGAAAGAAGGAATCTTCGCCGGACGCGAAAAAATCACCGACACACATTTCTGTCTTCATTTTCCCCACCCTTCGTTTTTTCTACTTTTTTGTTTCCTTTTTCTCTGACTCGTCGGCTGACATCGTGCCGAAACTAAGAACTCGAGAAGATGAGAGAACATGATTTCTATTTCGTTTGGTTTTGTTTTTCTCTTTTTTTTTCCTTTTCGGTATCGCTCGTTTTCGACGTGTTATTTTCTGTCAGTATATTTGTCACCTAAATTTTTCCCCTCTCTTACTCTCATACGCACCCTTCTCCCCTGCCGCTATCTTCCTTCTCTCATAAGCTTAAATTATATATAATTAAATATCTTGCATATCACGGTTTTTAGAATCATCAACCTGATTTACATATATTTATTTAATTTTTCTTATTATTTTTTTTTTTTCAATCACAAATTCCGCGGAAACTAAAGTTACGTCGCACACACACAGTCGTAGAGTCGCGCGACAATCTTTCCGGACATTTTCCTTGCGATGCCTATTTTACTTCTCGGAATCGATTTCCAATAATATTAGTCATAATACACCGTATCGTCACCGTGTCTCGTACAAACGTCGACTTAGTGCTGCTTAGTCACTCGAATTTGCTAATTTCAAGTTACTCCAATGAACGCACAAACGTTACAATCACGAATTTAAGTTTCACTGTAAATTATCATATCTGTAATCATATTACTTCAAGATTGTTTACACTACATTGTATAATTTTCAATTGCACTTTAGATTCATATTGCACGACGTATAACAAATCTTTCTAGCACTTCTTCTCCATTCTCCGCACTTTTTCTACACCCGCCTTTCTCTCTCTCTCTCTCTCTCTCGCTCGCTCGCTCGCTCTCTATCTTTCTCTCCTGTCCATTCTCTCTCTCTCTCTCTCTCTCTCTCTCTCTCTCTCTCTCTCTCTCTCTCTCTCTCTCTCTATTTCTCACGCAACACACATATACACGCGTCACACTCGCGACACACGCACACACATCACACGTTTCCCATCGACTTTTACTATCTCGCTCCTCAGAGTCGCCCCTGAATATCACGCAAATGTGTATTACTTCTCTCCGGAAAGCAATCAGCTTCGGAAACCGATCAGACTCGCGGGCGCGCACGCGATAGTCGTGTGTGATTGTTCGATTGTTGTTATTAATCGCGGACAGAGATAACTCGCGCAGGCAGGTTCCGGACAATCCCGTCGCGCAACAAATAATTTGCTCGTTGGTCGGCGGCCGGAGAAAAATCGCGTAACGTTGCTTCGCGTTCGTGGAGGACCGTCATAAGGCACTTTCACCTGCACTACGAAATTGTATCGTTAGATGAACATTTATTTATGCGTGTACGCTAAGAACGCCTGTGCGCCACTCGGTATCATTTCTTTCCCCTTTCTTCTCTTTCCTTTCCTTTCCTTTCCCCTTTTCTCC
>NW_020229955.1:752500-782500 GCF_003227715.2 Harpegnathos saltator | reverse complement strand
TATTTAGAATTCTCTCTCTCTCTCTCTCTCTCTCTCTCTCTCTCTTGCTCTCTCTCTCACTCACTCATTTTATCTTTCTTTCTCTCTCTCTCTCTCTCTCTCTCTCTCTCTCTCTCTCTCTCACTCTCTCTCTCTCACACTTTCTTCAACATTTTCTCGTACTCCCGTGGTAGCAACATGCACACGCATTCGCACTCTAGTACTTTGAAGAAAAAAGAAAAGATCAGTCAAAATCGTACCGAAGAAATGGACAATTCGGCAACTTGATTCTAATTTTTTTTTTTTCTTAGTTTCGAATGCTTCCTTTCGTGCGGATCGTACGCCTGTATCCTTTCCCGTCTCGTATTATCGATTTCTCCCACAACCCGTTAATTACGCTACTCTCTCGTTTCTATCATGTTTCACTCTTCATCGATGGATCGAATAAACAAGATCAAGGCCTTTAGCCTCTTCTGCCCATTCTCGTCATTACACCTCCAACTGCTATTTGATTACCGTTACTTAAGCTTTATCGTTACTTTGATAATAATTTAGTAATAGTATGACGATACGACTTAATAAGGCCTAGTAAGGCTGCGTGGGTCGAACTATCGAACGTGACTGTCCCACAAAAATTTCATTTATATCTTCCCATTTATATCTTTCCCGAGCTCCTTCTCTCTTATTCCCCTTTTTGCTTAAAATCACACGCGCGCCGCTTTGGAACAATAAATTACGACCCGGACGTACAATCTCGTCGAGATTAGCAATTAACGAAGTTTCTTGAGAAAGAAAGAGTGTGCGCTACCATTCGAAAATTATTATCCCCGTGATGGAGAGGCGCTCCTTCTTTTTTTACTTTCTTATTGAAATTTTTCCTCAGGTCCTTCGTCTCTCGTTTATTGTCGCATTATTGTTCGTTATTTCGCTGATCGTGATGCTTCGCACACTCTCGCGTCTTCTCTTCCAGCATATCTGCTACTTTCAACAATTTCGCCTTTAGAAACGTCCTTCGATTCGCATTCGTTTCGACGGACCCTGGCGAGTTGCATCAACGCTAAAGTACAATTTCGCTTGTTTTGCCTTTTTTTATATCTGAATTAAGGAAACTGCGGAATGCCCCCTTAACGTTACGATAAAGATCCAATGTATGTGAGAGTGTGTAGCTTTGCTTCTTTATCTTTTTTCTCGTGTGTATCGTAATATATATATATATATATTTCTTTTTTTTCGTATTTATTCTTGAGTTTTGCGGATTATCGAATTATATATCGGTGTTTGTTTGTAAAAGTCCTCGAAATATACGCACGCTCGCAATACCCCAACTGTAGTCTTGGCCAACTGTTTAAGTTTAATTGATAATAATAATAATAGTAATAATAATAATAATAATAATAATTTGTCTTTTAGCCTTTTTTGAACTTTTGGGTACTTTCAATCCCGCCTGTTTCGTTCCCAAAATTCTATCCTCGGCCCCGACATAGCGGATTTGCACGTGTTTGCGTAAGTATAAGTGTGTTGGTGTATGTATAAATTATGTGCACGCGTCCGTGTGTGCTGCCTGCTGGCTGGCTGACTGTCTGTCTGTCTGTCTGTCTGTCTGTCTGTCTGTCTGTCTGTCTGTCTGTCTGTCTGTCTGTCTGTTTGTTTGTTTGTTTGTATATTTATGCATATGTGTATATGTGTGTGTGTGTGTGTGTGTGTGTGTGCGTGCGTATGTATGTATCATATTTATAATATATTTATATATATATTTTTTAAATTCTTTAAATAGCATTTTTATTACTTTTTAAACCGTTACTTTCGATACTTTCATAAGTTCTGCATAAAAAACAAGGCAATTAGATTGAGTTTTTATCGTTTTTATACTTAAACCTTTAACGCGCCCGTGCGCGAATATTTTTATATACTTCGGTTGAATCACGTCGTGTGTATTTATATACGCGTCCGAGTATGTATACATATAATATCTGTAATATATGTTATATACATGTTACAATCGTAAAAGTCACGTTTTTTTTACTTTCAATCGTTAAGCTCTTCGCACTCTCTCCCTCTCTCTCTCTCTCTCTCTCTCTCTCTTCCTCTCTCTCTGTCTCTCTGTCTCTCCCTCGTGTTCGCTCATTCATTCATTCTCTCATTCTCTCTCTCTCTCTCTCTCTCTCTCTCTCTCTCTCTCTCTTTCTTTCTTCCTCACGCAACTAATAAAGAAAGACTAAGCTCTTGGGTAAGTATATCGACTTTGACTTCTTTCGTCTCTTTCTCCTATTACAATCGCGTATAAATAAATCGGATATAGATAAATATATATATAGATAAATATATATATATATATATATATATATATATATATATCACGTAAACGACGCTTTGAAACCGAGACGCCATATCTCTCTTTTTAATCTCTTTTTACAAATTACGACCAGAGTGTGGTCTCTTTTTCTCTATTCTACGCGTACTCGACTGTTCTACCTTAGAAAGGCCAATTCGACAGTCTAATCCGATTTCTAATTTCTCCCCGATCGGGGACTATCGCCGACCGCGCGGATCGCAGCGTAGTGCGCGATCACGATCGTCGGCCGATGGCGAGTAATTTGTTTAAGCGGTATTACCAAGCACCCTCGCGCGATTACCGGTTTACCCTCGGGCGGTCGTCCTCGGGGCAGGTATCAACCACCCCGCGTTCGTTCGGTTTCCGGCACGCCGCCGCTTTCTCCGTTTCGCGCGAGACGAGCCTCACCAGATCGCAGAATTCGGACGGTTTGTGGACCGATTCGCCGGACCGGGCCCGACGGTTGCGGCGGTTGCCACTTCCTCGCGGCAAGCTTTCGCGATTGTTACTTCCACTTGGTCGCGAAGCGGAACGCATTCTCGCTCTCCGATCGTCCTCCACGTCCTGTCCTCCTGGCCGAGTGCGCCTAGGGACAGCCGCACTCGTCCACCACCATCTTCGGCAGGTCCCTCTTGATGATGTTCGAGTCTGGGCCGTAGTAAATGAGCGACATCGGCGAGAACTTGAGAGGCGCGCAGCACGGTTGCATACCAGCTAGCCGATCCATCTTCCGGTACTCCTCGATCACGTGGGTGTAATAGTTGAGAAACGTGTCCGGCGTCCTGTGACCGGCCGCGCAGTCACCCCTGCAGTAATTGGCGTAGTATCTGTCGAGAAGAGAGAATCGCGACGATTAGCGAGAAGCGAGAAGCGGCATTTTTGACAATTGCCAATGCGAAATAGCTCAGCCACTTCCCCCATCCTCGGAGAGAGGAATTTACATTTTCCCACAGTACTCGAGTACGACACACCACCGCGCAACTACGTTACGATTGTACGACAGAGACATTTTATCTCGTATTAAATTATATTTTATTACAGAGACATTATTATATATAAATCTTTGTGCAAATTGAATCGTAGGCTGCTGCGGCGATTTACCCTTGAGGAGCGATTATCCAATCGTCCCATCCCAGCTGAGAGAAGCTCACGTAGAACCTCTGCTTGCAGCATTGGCCCTTGATCGCGCCGTTGCACTCGATCGCTCGTCTCCTCACGCGCTTCGCAGCCGCCGGATCTGTACGCACCACCAAAAACGGCCTGTCCGGATCGTGATCGCCTGTGTGAAACGAGACACATTCCTGTTACCTCGGCGAATCGCAAGATCGCAAAGTATCGCAACGGCGGCGCGGACAGCTACAAATTGTCGAGTTTCTCATGCAAACGACAATTTCGTGCGATTTCACTCGTTCGATCGGTCACGTCGGACTATAAATTCTTACTGACGACGCAGCCGATCGAAGCTCTTTCATTCGTTCGGTCGAGAAATTGCCTAAACAGCCTAAACAGCCCCTGATATGATCGAGATCTCAATCGCAAGACATTTTCACGCAAGTCTGACAGAACGTTGCTTCGGTCTTCGACTTGCAAATCGATCGCTTAATCCTTTCACTGTTGCTGGGGAAGTATATACTTCCTACCTCTTCTTGATTCAATTTTGCCTTGTAAATCACATGATTTTGAAGAACTAATCGGGAATTTAAGGTTTTCCAGATAACCGAATAGTTGTTCAACACACTCCGGTAGGTTTTTATACTCAATTATTCATTTGTGATTATTTATCGCAAATCAAAGTTGAAGAAATATGCTTCTTTCAGGGAAGAATCGAGAGTTTAATCCTAAACCTAATATTTTTCTGATGTTGTACAAGAACATATATTTTTTTCAATAGTTTTTTTGCAGGATAGATTTTTTTTATAAACAAATATTTCTACAAAACGGCCGAAATTTGATTTTTTCCCACTTTTTAGCTCTATTTTCCTAGTTCTTTCATTCTGTCATCTCCATCTTGTCCATACTATCAATATTATTTTACTCAAAAGATTCGTAATGAGCGACTCGGGAAAAACCCATGTATCATCAATAATAATCGGAACTTTTATATCGGAATTTCGTACATTATGGTCGCCATATTGGGCCCGCCATTTGGAATTTTGCAAATCCGACTTCAGATTCGTAATCAGCGACCCGAGAAACCCATATACACCATCAATAATAATTGGAATTTTCATTAATCTTGTACATCATGATCGCCATATTGAGTCCGCCATTTTGAATTTTGCAAATCTGTCTTTAGATTCGTAAGCAGCGAGCCGAAAAACGTAGGACTACCAAATATTTTAATAATTTTCTCAAGGGAAGTTAATTAACAAGCGGTGAAAAGGTTGAGCGAGTACGCAGCAGATTAGACTTCGAGCGCGAGTGCGTCTGTTAAGCACTCTGATCAGTGTTTCCAAAAGGTCTTTTACCTTTTGGATTTAAGGACGACTCGATCATGTGCCGCGTGTGCTCGTCGAAGGTCGATACGTGGACGTGCGAGCCGCACCCGCTGCAGTCGACGAGCAGCGTCAGCTTATCTTTCGAGTAACTCGCCGTGTACCAACTGCTCACGACCCTCGTCACGTCGAATTTCTGCCAGCCGAGCTGGCCGACGTTCACCACGAGAGATGTCACCATTTCCAGGTGTTGCCCGAGCTCCTGCCAAACAGAGTTCAATCAACATTCCAATCACTCATCTCGAGCAGGATTTACCGCAAGCGCTGAGAGAACTGATGACTAGAACTAGACACCCAATACACCTCTCTCTCTCTCTCTCTCTCTCTCTCTCTCTCCCTCTCTCCCTCTCTCATAACCTCTCCTTTCTTCTCCCTTTTGTTCATCCATCTTTTTATCTGCGAATACCGCGCGTTGCGTCTGATTTCGAATTCACTCGTTGGTGCGAAGGAAGAATAATGAACGATTGGAAGACAGGTGAAAATTTTGAAGCAGTACCTCCCCTGCAGTAATGAATTCAACAACTGCGGCGAGGATCGCGAGATGATTGTTTTTCACTCAACTACTTGTCGCGAACCAAGGGCGATTAATCAATCGAGTTTAAGATCACGCGACTCGACGAAGCGCGATGCATTGAGTCCAATCGAAAAGTCGCGCAGAATTATCGATTGTCGGACGGATTACCTTGCCCCGGAGATGCGTCGTGTTACCGCAGTGCACTCTGAACACCCAGAGGGTGATGTTCCTTTGGTTGATCTGGCTGTGACGATGATGCTGATAGTGATGGGCGTGCTTGAGCTCCACTCTCGCCCAGAGGGTGGCCCTTTTGATTCTCAGGGGTTCCAATGCCGGTCCACCGCTCGACATCGGGAATTCCAGCAATGGCTGGCCGTTCAACGTGTGCCCTGAAACACAAGCGCAATACTTAGTAGTACGTGCATACTTAGTTAGAAGAAGGAAAACTGTCAGATTTTTCGGTTCAATCGATCGTCCGACCGACGACACGAAACTTCACATCGATTATCTCGTCCTCGCGTTTGCAAATCTGTAGCGTCGCGAGGATTAAATCAAACGAAAAGTGACGAACACTTTTGCATCTTCGGCAAGTTTCGCGCGAATAAGACAAAATTGTGAACGTTTCATAAATTCAAATTTATATTTAAACAAATGTCACGTCGGAGAGGGGGAACACGTGGTGTCCCTCTGTGTCTCAACGTACGCGCGCGCAACGTATGTAACTGTTAATTTCCGGCGTGTTCACGATAAAAATGTCGCGACCGCGCATGGACAGGGTAGATTTTTCCGGGCGTTCCAGACTCCGTTCGTTTTGTCCCTTTTTGCTGTCTGCTCTGTCTGTGCTAGAAAGTACGCGGGCGGACTTCGTATACAGTGTGCCCTGAAGTAAGCGACTTCAATTTTCAAGACGACGGAACCTCAACGACGAATATCAAGCGATCACGCTTGATCCCAGCAATCGCGCAATCCTGAATTACACTCTCGAACGAATGAAGACCAGATTGAGCGTAAATGAATACAGTTACGGCCCCTCCCTTACTCTGATCCGATCGCGCCCCGAAGGCTGTCCATTTCCAGGACAAGCAGGATCATCGGAAGAATGTTTCGTGTTTCGATCGCTCGTCGTCGACCGAAAAGCCCTGACATCTGCGCTCTCCAATCGAGAGGAAGCCTGCACGGAATGCAAAATTGCCGCTGGCGAAAAATCGGCAGGTCGAGCTCGCTGCATTTCGCAGCCACCCTGTACATAAGGGTGCACACAGACACGTGTACGCGCGACGTTCAACGCTCGTTTACTCGAAAGCACCGTCCCCCGCATCTCGCGCTCTCTCTCTCTCTCTCTCTCTCTCTCTCTCTCTCTCTCTCGCTCTCTCGCCCTTTTCTCTATCTCCACACAGGGTACCGTACATGTGCACCTGCGTGCGTCTGTGCGCGTGCATGTATGTGTGTATAGCGCGCGTAGAGTGAAAGCAGGGCGGCTTCATCCTTTAACGGTTTGGTGAGTCACGGACCGAGGTGGTGCGAGGTGGGGATAAGCACAGGGTGTCTGCCGCCCGTCTGCCTTCTGCCTTTCACCGCACACCCCTCCGCCGTAACCAGCCGCCGCCGCCGCCGCCACCGCCGCCGCCGCCGCCACCGTCGCCCCGCCACCAACGTCGCTACCACCGCCGCCACCCATCTCCACATCTACATTCTCTCTCCGCAGTCAACTAGCCACGCCGCTGCGCGCGCTGTAGCGTTTGATGTCGTTGCACGATTATGTCGTTGCACGTCGTCCCCATCGGTCGGCCATCGACGCGAGGCAAGATGACTCGCGATGACACCGACACTTGTCATACTCGGCGAGTTTTCACGATGACAGCTTGCAGGGACTCGCCAGAAGCTGCCTCGCGGCAGCTTCGCGATAAGCCGCGATGATTCTCACGTGGACATCGCGATGTTCGCGTCTCAACATCTTTCAAAGACTATGTTATCATTGCAAGATGGATAAAAAAGATTTTATTGTTGTAGGTAGATGAGATATATATATATATATATATATATATATACACATATATATAAGAAAGAAGATAGGTAAAGAAGACAGATAAGATAAAAGTGTATGACCAGTGTATTGTACTTTTGTGTGAAGGCCGGGTTCGGCCCTCTCTAATTTGGGGATAATTTAACCAAGTACACATGTTTACATACACACACATGTACCGGTTGCGGAAGAGCGAGAAATTCCTTCCGGTGGTAGAAGCATGTACAATCGCGGAAATCGATCCCGAAATAAAGGCGAGGCAAAAAGGAAAGGCGAAATTATGCCGAAAATAAAAAGGCGAGCGCGAGATTACGCAGAAATCTAATTCCGCTGATCTCTCGTTTGAAGAGCGCGATAAAAGACGCGATGGAATCCAAAATTCTCAGGGACAGAGCGCCGCGATAAAACGCGAGACGCGAGAAAAATTACAACGTCGCGGACGCGCTATCCGAGAGGAAGAGGAGGAGGAGGAGGAGGAGGAGAAGCAGGAGGATAAGGGGGTGATTTCGATCGATTCCACGGGGATAACGCGAGGACGGAAGTCAGTGGGAGAGCAGTGGAACAATGTCAATGATCGTAACGCTTCCGTCTTTCGCGAAGGCACCACGCCCGAGCGTACGCGACTCGATTCTCCTCCCAGCGACGATATAGAGAACCGAGAACGCGGCGCGGATGCCGGTGCACGACGCGCTGTAAATTCTTAATGATCGAACAAGCCCGTCATAAACAGGATCTGGACGTGCGTGACACAATAACGATTGACACTCGACGATATTCGTCGTCGAGAATTGGCCGCGAGTCCAGTCAGATTGACCGATCTAGACGCACGATTTTAACGTATCCAATCTAATTTAGTCCTTTCAGTTTCGTCTTTTTTAATTTACTTTTTTTTTATTTTCTTTTTTAATTTATTTAAAATTTTTTTAAATTTATTTTGAAGTAAAAAAGGTAAAAGAAAGGTAAGATTTCATGTGCTCTCGCATTGAATTAAAATTTTATTTGCTGCTGAATACTCGAATACCAATCGTTATCGTACGCGAGATTGCGCACACAATACGGTGATTGTCGTAAATTTGGCAATTGCAAGGCCTGACGTTCGATAAGCGATCGGACGATGATGTTTATCAGCGTCACTAACTAACTCGCGTTTTACTCGCGAGCTGCGAGCTTGCTTAACCGGCGGTACAATGCAACGTCTTCGTCTCGTGATTTAGCACGAGAGGACCGAAGAGGGTATGCGGGCACGGCGCGGAAAAAGCGCGATATAAAACGCGGCTCCAGAACGCTCCGCGTCCTTGGCACGTGATCGACAACAAGAATAATACGAATTTTTAGTGGCGGAATACTTGTAGCGCAATCGCGGCTGACAAGACGCCGAAATTACGCCTTGGCTTTCCATACTGGCATTTCTCCTTTGCACACGGGGGATGTGCTAGACGTCCGCTCGTTATCCTCTCTGATTGCTCAGATATCCGGGCGTCGAGAGAGAGAGAGAGAGAGAGAGAGAGAGAGAGAGAGAGGGAGGGAGAGAAACAATGATTTAACGCAACGAGTTAACATTAAAGACAAACGTTGTCGCAGCGGCGACTCTCCGAAGCAGCCAAATCGCTTCGTTATCGCATCTTATCGCATAATCGCCGAAATTACGCAATCCTTAACGGCAATCCCCAGGGAGTTCACCTCTCACATTGCGCGTCTCTCTCTCTCTCTCTCTCTCTCTCTCTCTCTCTCACACACACAGGCGATCGCACGCCACGTACGTTTAATCCACGATGCAAGTGTCCAAGTCAAGTCTTGTCAACCAAGGAGGGTAGCATTTCCAACGGCACGTTTGTCCGGCTTAAAGCGAAACGTTAGAAATTTTCGGCCGGACAGGACACTTATGGCGCTCAGCCACTTATCTTCGGGGCTTGACATCGATATAATTCACTCCGCCTCTCGCTGCATGAACAGTTTCGTATGTACAATCTTCTGCACCCTCTCGTTCTACCATGTCTCTCTCTCTCTCTCTCTCTCTCTCTCTCTCTCTCTCTCTCTCTCTCTCTCTCTCGGACTCCCTCTCCCTCTCCCTCCGGGTCGCGATGTTCTACAGGGGCGTCGTTCGATTTTCTAACGGCCTCGCTCGAGTTTCGAGTGCGTCGTCTGTCGTACTTTTCGAGGTCGGTACATCGGGTGATACTTTTGCCCCCTGCGCCGCAATGCGACACCGCCGGATCTGCACCCCGTTTTCTCTCTTTTCTCATCGTACAGGAACGATGGGACTTTTTCCACGGCGACGACGACGACGACGACGACGACGACGACGACGACGACGACGACGACGACGGCGGCGAATATTACTCCGACTCGACGAGACACGAAGCGAGGTTCAACCACCATGTGGCGAGTTTTTGCATGTGCGTAACATTGAACGCTCTCGGGAAATGTCGCGTCATCGAGCAAGCTCACATGTTCCCGGCGGAATGTCTCGGACATAATTTCACCTTGAATCTCCCGCAGAAAGATCTGATCTTAGCCTCGTGTTGTGCCTCGCAATATTTCACCACGAGACGAGTTCCTTCGGATATCATCGTCGACGCATCGCACACACGGATTGAATTGGAAGATTTGACAATACGCGATTAACGTTACAATTCTGTCAGCAGCGATATTTCTCTAGCGATCTACCAGGTAAAACCACCCTACCTGGCCCTACCCTACACACACAGGTGATCCGCTTTCGTACAGACGGGCGGGATCAGCTGTTCGAACGAGAGCGTGGCTGTCGAGAGGATCGATTGTCGCCGCCAATTGTGAAACGGTAAACGATTCCGGGGAAACGAAATAATTCGCCAGCGGCGGTGCTTCCGTACTATGTATCACGGTATCGATGGTACCCCCCGATCACGTAATGCGCGCGGCTGCGAGTTGCAGCGAGCGGGCGAACGCTATCGAGCGAATCTACCCTATTAGCATGGCCAAGGTTCGAGTGTTATAGGTGCCTTCGTCGCGCCTATCGTGTCCTCGAGGAGAGCGCGATTCTAGCGCGAAGGGCGCTAAAAACGCGCGGTTAAAAAAGACGCGGGAAAGAAAAGAAACCGGGCGGCACGGCACACGGTGGACGGGAGAAGGTGGGGTGAAAAAGCCGAAAAGTCTCTCGAGACCTTTGCTTTATCGCGATCGCGATTCCGGGACGCGGAGGAGGATTATGTTAAGAAATCCGGCAAGAGAGCCGAGTCACTCGTTCCCGGGGAAAAATCCATTTTCCACGAAAGCCTCGGAGGAAACTTCCGCGGAATCAAGGTGGCTAATTGAAGTATGCTGCGAATGCGTGTGTAAACGTGTGTAAACATGCGCGCGAGGAACAACGCGGTGTCGCGTGTGACGTGTTACATCGTTGAAAACAACGATACTTCGAGAAGAACACGGCCCGTGCGAGCGGACCGTTTGTATTGTTTTCGAGAGAGAGAGAGAGAGAGAGAGAGAGCCGGTCCCTCCGCGAAATTTTAGAGATTCGGCCAAATATATCCGACCGCGCGGCTGCCACGAGCATGTTTCACTTGGCTTCGAGGATGATTGGCAAGCTCCTCGTGACCTTGCGTCAAAGACAGATACCCGCCGCGAGATAACTCGCGTCGTCCTACTTCGAAATTTTCCGCCGCCACTTTCTACAGGAACCGTGCGTCGTTGTCGTTGTCGTCGTCGTCGTCGTCGTCGTCGTCGTCGTCGTCGTCGCCGTCGTCGAGCGCGGGGGTTAAGAAACCACCCCTTCCCTATCCTTCTGCCTCGACCTCTCCCCCCTCCGTCCGCGGCACCGACTCCTCGTTCTCTAATTTAATAGAAAGCTTTTTCCAGCGAAGGTAGTGCGGTTTGAGAAAAAAGGAAAGGAGAAAAAAGAAAGTAACTAGGAGGAAAGGGACGAAAAGGCAGGATGGGAGGGACGGAGGGAGGGAGGAAGAGAGGCCGGAACTTTTTCGCGAGGTACAGACCTTGGAAATACGGTTGTAGAATCGCGGATTCCTAGATTCGTCTGGAGGAGACGTTGAAATATCGCCCCGACGTCCTTCCGCTCGACCACCCCCCGCCTCCCCCCCCCACCCCGCCGCAATCACCAGGGGCGCGCGCGAGGAGACAATTGAGAATATACCGTCCCGAAAACGCCCTTACTCAAATATACATATCGCGAATTCGAAAGGCGCGTTTCATAGAAATTAAATGCACGTATACACGCGCTGAATTCATCGTCACACAGAGGATGAATAAATCTCTCGGAATGTATGAGAGGGTGAGATGGGGAGCGAAAAAGTGATTGATAATAATAATAATGGTAATCCGCTCTCTTTCTTTTTTTTTTTTCTTTTTCTTTCTTTCTTTCTTCGGATGGTCGATTTTCCGAGCTGAGAAGACGCGGGCCGTCCCGGAAACAATGTTAAACGTCCGATGTTAAATGTCCCTCCCCCCCCCCCCGGAGGAAGTACTTTTCCTTCACTGTAAAATCTCGACTGCGAGTAATCGGGATCAGTGCGACCTCCGTCGACGGCGAGACGGTCTCGAGTAAATCAGAACGCGCGTCAGAACGCACGGAGAGGACGGAGAGGAAGTCTCCTCCAAGTCTCGCCAAGGTGTCCATTTGCAGCGACGTAGGGTTCACGCGCGGAGGGAGGGTCATCGCTGAGGGAAGTCTCGTCGCGTCTCGAACATCGGATTCCTTTTAGCCCTCGCAACGCGCACCGCGCGTACGTCTCTCGCGTGTACCTTCGGGATGCTTAAAAAAGCAAGATCCGTGTCAGATCCGCCGTGTAAACATGTCGTTTGCCGCGCTGAGGGCGCAGTTCGGCGGAAAAGTCATCGCGCGACTCGTGCTCCCTCGTCCCTCCGATTCGACTCTCGAAGATGATTATCCAGCACTCTCCCTGCCCCCACCTCGCGGGAGTTTCCATCTCGACGATACACGGGCGCGATACCAAGGGCGGTTTGTTACCGTCGTCGACGCGCGTGGCGGCGAGTAGATTCCCGACGAAGCGCCGGAGACTATAATTCTTGCGGGAGAAAAATCGGGAGAAAAGGGCGGCAACGCAGACTATCCGGAGGATCCGGTCGAATGTAAGCGGCAGCGGGTCCATACTTTGTCACTGACAACTCGCCGACGGACGAGATTTCGCTCTCCGTCCTTGGAGCCGCGACGACGGTCGGAGAGATCGTGGTGATAGGGGCGAACCTTATAGGGGGTAAACACAGGGAGGCTCCCCGCTTCGGGAGGCGGGGGAAATAGGAGAGAAAGCAGCGATTTCTAGGACAATTCGCGGCCGTCCCGATGTATCGAGAGAGAGAGAGAGAGAGAGAGAGAGAGAGAGAGAGGGTGAGAGGAGAGACGGGGGGAGATCTCGCGTATCCCGCTCTCTATGAAGCGGCGTCGTTGCGAGGATCACGACGGACGAATAAATGAAGTAGCACCGCCGAGCAAGCCCTATTTCGCCGTTTCCCAAATGAGACGGTCCCGCAAAAACTGCTGAGGCGACTTGAAGCCCAGACAGCAATACGGAGGAGACGACGGCGCGCTCGCTCGGAGATAACGGCGACGAGCCTTCGACGAGGACTTTCTCCTCTTTCGCGAATTTCGATCAAACGATAGATTCGCCGCCGTCGGAAATCGAGAATCGAGGATCGCTGTAATATCGTCGAGGTCGTGGTGTGTCCCAGCGTCGCGCGGAAGCGCGACCATATCGCTCGCCTCTGTACATGTTTGGGATTACGCCGCGAACGAGCGTCCTGCTTGCCGCGTATCGATCGCGTACGATCGGAAATTAACATCGGAATTTGGATTTCGTCAAAACCGATGACAAATTCATTGCGAACGAGTGAGAACGTTCGTTCACATAAAAGAGAGAAACACCCTGGAAAAGTACACCCTCCTCTTTTCGGCCGATTGTCGCAACAGTGCTGCACGCGCTGCAGAGAACCACCGGTGCGGAGACTTTTAAGGTTCAAGATGCGAATGAGAGAGTTGAACGGAGAGAGAGACAGAGAGAGAGAGAGAGAGAGAGAGAGAGAGAGAGAGAGAGAGGTGCGCTTCGTGCGAATCCTTCAATAGAGATACTTCAACCAACGGATCGAATTTTAATTCAGATATCAATCGCAGAGCTACGAGTGATGTATGTACGGCAGCGAAAGCGAACGTTGTCCGATCGGGTTCGATCGCTCGGATCTCGTTAACGAGGGACAGAGAGAGAGAGAGAGAGAGAGAGAGAGAGAGAGAGAGAGAGAGAGAGAGACAGACGGAAAGAGAGCCATCGGTTAAAGGGCTTTCATCGTACTTGGAATAAACGCGTAACTCGCGGGTGTGTGTCGAAAGTGATCTCGCGATTGAACGGACAGGTCGAGCAGGTCATCGGGATGGGGAAAACGAATTCGCGTGGACCAGTAAAGTGCATTAGATTAGATCAGTACGGAAGGAAGTAGAGGTTTGGCCTGAGATAAGAGATGTGCGCAAGACTGGAGGAAGAGAGAGAGAGAGAGAGAGACAGAGAGAGAGAGAGAGAGAGAGAGAGAGGGGGGGGAGGAGTACGGAGGAAAACGACGCGGATTACAATTGTTAGCAGGGACGAGAACAAACGAGACAAGTGGGTGTGGGAGGTACAAGAGGAAGAGAAGAGATTGCGGCTCGAGATTGATGAAGAGGCGAGGAGAGTGCGATTTTTAAGTATCGCTCGAAGCGGCGGGGTGCGTTTAAGGCGGGGTATAATTCCGTGTCCGGGTGAAGTCACGCGGAACGGAAGGAAGTTTTCGCAGTTAGGGTGCCGCGCAGAAGAGTGATTACTAGGGCGGAAAGCCGGAAGTTCGTGAGATTTCGCGATGTGCCTCGGCTACTTGGACACACTCGGGCATGCGTCGGAGGGCACGGCACGGCGGGCGGGCAGGCGGGCGGGCGGGCGGGCGGACAGCGCACGACGCCGACACGAGATCTCGCTTGTCTCTACAAAGAGATATGAATGATGAAAGATACCGAAGGCACTTGCGAAACGTTGAGCCGAAATTAAGAGTGATGAGCCAATAAGAGAGCCGTCGCGCTGGATGCTGGCCGCTATAATCGTACAATTCATCCCCCCCCCTAAAGAAAAAAGAGAAAAGAAATCTTTATTCTCGCAAAAATTCGGCAAAAAATTCGGGCAATTTTCCCATCCGATCCCGAATGGGACCGTCGACCGAGATCGCGAGCGTTTCTTCAGGATCGCCTTGGTCCTCGTCTCGGCCGCTACCCCTACATATATATACAGCGAGACTCAGCATGAAACCTCATGAACGAACCGCACCAAGCCCCTCGGCCCACATGATTACCGCCGACGACAGAGAGAGAGAGGGAGAGAGAGAGAGAGGGAGAGAGGGAGAGAGGGAGAGAGAGAGAGAGAGAGAGAGAGAGAGAGCGAAGTGCAAAAGGAGGGCCCGATCGAACTCTCGTCACGTACGCGTCGCCGCTGCGCGATGACGAAGAAAAACACCCGGTGCAGCACGCGGTCGTTCGTCGATAAAACGTTTAAAACTATACCGCGCGTAGCTGTATACACGCGCGCGCGCGCGCGCGCGCGCAAGCGGCGCGTATGCACACACGAGGAGAGCAGGTATTGCCACCAGATAAGAAATCCAACCTGAGCAACCCCAGTGCGAATCTAATTACAGCGCGACATGTTACTGACGTGTTCCAGACATAGTACCACGTATACAAGCGCAGCGCGCGCGCGCTATCGTGTCGTGTAGGGCCGAGGCGATTGACCGTAATACGACGACCAGTCAAATAAGAGGGTCAGATATAGCCAGTTGGTAACCCTGATCCAGATCTATCGCCACGTGGTCGCTCGCGCAACTCTACCCACCGCTGTTTAAAGCACGTGTGACGTATTCGCGCGATCATACACGCAGACGGCGCGTCCACGCGTCCATCGCCGCCGCCGCCGTCGTCGCGCGTACGCGACGTGACGTCCGATGCCGCCGCCGCCGCCACTACACGCTATCGACTGCTCGTCATCGATCGACTCGTTAACGCTTATCGGAAATAAGCCGAGTAAAAATCATACGCCGCGGCACACTGGCGGTGCCGGGGTACTTTGGGTGTGGCTGCTGGAGAGAGCTTAAGCTGGGAATCGACGACGATATTACCACCGACGACGCTGTCTGTTGTGGATGCGGGGGAAAAGGAGCGAGTGGATACGCTCGAACAAGGTCGGACCGCTGCGATCGTTCCCGCTGCTCTCGAAATTGCGCGATCTCAGCCCTGCGCGGCGCGGCGCCGCGCCGCGCCCGAGTTTCTGAGACTTTTCGCACGGCCGAATTATACGATCATGACTACGCGCGATTCGCGTCCGCTGCGCGCTATTATGCAAAGCGATTGTCTTAGAGAACCATGTGTGACGAGCACGGGGATGGGAGGTGCGGGTGCGCGTGTGTGTGCGGGGAAGTCACCCGAATTTGGAATCGTGATTCCAAAAATCGTCGTACGGCGACGTGATGCACCGCGAGAAGTCTCGCGATAGGCGAGTCGCGCTCACCCCGAGATCGGCCGATTTATTTAGCAACGGGGAAACGTCGTCGGGGCATTAAGGGCGAGCTGGCACGCGAGAGAATGGAGGAGCTGGAGTGGAACGATGAGTTGTATGATGGTGCACGTTACGCGAACGGAGCTGCGCGCGATTGTGCCGCGGCTCCGGCTACTACATTAGACGAACGTGCACCGGAGAAATTAAAGACAACGCCAAGAAAAAGATACAACGACGAATAGCACGCGGAGCAGAAAGGCGGGAGAGAGGGGGGTGTAGGGTGGATGGAAAGTGGGAGAGATGAATACGTAGATAGATAGAGAGGTCGCGGGAGCCAAAGAGAGAAAAAGCGAAGGGCGGAGAACGAGAAAAGAGAGAGAGAGAGAGAGAGAGAGAGTGAGAGAGAGAGAGAGGAGGGACGAGAGGAGCGTGGATGGAAGGGAAATGCACGGAGCTAGAAAGCAAGGAAGAAAGGGGAAGAAAAGGGAAGAAAGAAGAGACGAGGGTGGTGGAGGCGAGAGGTGAGCAACAGAGAGAGAGAGAGAGAGAGAGAGAGAGAGAGAGAGAGAGAGAGAGAGAGAGAGAGAGAAAAAGAGAGAGAGAAGAGCGGGCGGGAAAGGGAAAGAGAGAACGAGAGGAAGCAACCTACCCTTTTCTATCTTGAAGCAGAGAGTGTACCAGGATGAGGAGAGTCAAGAGGGAATAAAGGGGGTGTAGGAGATATACGAAGAGCGGCGCCCAGCTGGAGCCACGTGCATCGATCTGACTACAGGCGCCAGCCGTCCTATCCGTCGGCTCGTTCGTCCATGAGTTCGACCCTGCCCCACTCCATCCCATCCCGAATCGTTTCATCCCATCCTAAACCGTCAAAAACTTCCGATTCTGATACTTCCCATAAAGAGAGAGAGAAAGAGAGAGAGAGAGAGAGAGAGAGAGAGAGAGAGAAAGAGAGAGAGAGAGAGAGAGAGAAAGAAGAGAAGGGAAAGTATAGAGAGGAAGAGGAAAGGAAATTCGATAAACGAAGAAAGATGGCGAGATAAGAGAGAACGAGAGAAGAAAAAAGAGAGGAGAGGAAAAAAAGGGGGGAACGACAAGAGGAGAAAGGTGTGAAGGACAGACGTGTGAATAACGAGAAAGAAAGAGAAAGGGTGAAATGAGAGAGAGAGAGAGAGAGAGAGAGAGAGAGAGAGAGAGAGAGAGGGAGAGAGAGAGAGAGAGAGAGAGGGGAGACAGTGTGCTTCGCTTCGCGGCATTGGGGGGATGGGCGAGTTTTAACCCCCACGCATAGTGTCCGACTCGGTGTTCGCCCTGGAATTCCCACAGGTTGAACGAACTCGATTCCATCGAAATTCGGGATGCGCGCTTGGCATTTCGCAGAAGAGAATTGGCGGATTTCTGAAAAGGTCGTCACGTTGGATCGTCCGTTACATCGATAAACGATGAAACGAAATAATTAAGCGGTGTCGTTTACCGTCAATCGAGTTCCTCTCGTATCAATTGACTTTTTATAGTACGGTTGTATTACATGTCGCAGCGTTATTGCGTCCCCCCTCTCTCCATCCGCCACTCTCTCTCTCTCTCTCTCTCTCTCTCTCTCTCTCTCTCTCTCTCTCTCTCTCTCTCTCGGTGATTTGGCGAGGGGACCT
The DNA here is from genome assembly GCF_003227715.2 of Harpegnathos saltator. Lineage (NCBI taxonomy): Eukaryota > Metazoa > Arthropoda > Insecta > Hymenoptera > Formicidae > Harpegnathos > Harpegnathos saltator. The sequence goes on along the minus strand of NW_020229955.1, from coordinate 765,004 downwards.
TCTATCGACTTTGCAAGAAAATATACACGCGCCTGTCTATACGCGGCAATCTTGGCGCAATCGTAAAAAAAGGGTAAATGGAACCGAAAGTGTCCTTCTCTCCTCCGTCGTCGTGTCGCGCGCGAACAAACGTAAACGCAATCGATATCGTTCGTTTGCTCGTCATCGCTATATCGGCTCTTCAGCCGACACTCCAAGGTCCGCGAGAGAATCCTCCGTCTCGTGTTGGCTCTCACGGAGTGGCCTTGAATAAAGTATCCACGTTAAAAGCTCTTAGATGGATTAGCGGCGTTAAACTTTCCGTGATACTCGCACCGTAACACAACCCGCGCGCATCGTCCGCTCGAGAAAGAAGTCTCAACGATATTTGCCGGAGCGTCTTATCTCCCGAACGTACGGCCGCGGTGAGTGTGGCTGTTACACAATCGGTCTCAATTAATTACGCAATAAGCAAAGTCAGAACGAAGCGGTATCAGCAGTCGCACTCTGAGCGGCCAACGGCGAAGCGCAATGAAGGGAGGAGTCCGATAAGTGCCGCTGCGATTGCCGATAATCATGAGAATGAAACGTAATAAATCGGTGCGGATCAAACGAACGCGCGAGACGATTTGGCGAGTGAATTTGCCGAGTGGACACGGCTAAGACGAAAGCCGAAAGAGTCGCGATCGAATTGCGCGCAGACTGGTCAGTCACGATCACACAGATCTGCGATCGGCGATCTGAGTAATAAACAGCGCCCGAGAGCGTCCGCGCTCGCGCTCGACGTCCGTCGAGTCCCTCCGCCGGGGAAGCTAAATAGGGGATGTTCGGTGCGCCGCTGACTGTTAAGAGTCGCGAGTTACGAGCCACGGGCGCTCGGGCTTTCATAAAGAATCGCGCTAGGAAGATTCGCCAAGTCCTTTTAAAAGAGAACAACCGTCGAGCACGCATAATGGCCGGCCTCCGCGCGACAGGAATCTCTCTCTCTCTCTCTCTTTCTCTTTTTCTCTCTCCCTCTCTCTCTCTCTCTCTCTCTCTCTCTCTCTCCCTCTCTCTCTTTTCCTCTCTTTCTCTGTAGTCTACGAGATTTCATCCGGCAATGAAGAACGCCCTGAGAAATACTGCGTCAATTCGCCCATCGCGTCGCGTCGCGTCGCGCCGCGCCGCGCCGCGCCGCGCCACGCCGCGTCGCGACGCGACGCGTCGCCGCGACTCGTCTCGCCTCGCCTGTTCTCGCGCCCCCGAGTCGCGATGCGACGCGTTTGTATTCGCGGATCGTGTCACTGTACTCTCTACAGCGTCGGGAAAGTGAGCGCTAATTGCTCAGACAGCATAGGCGATTTTTGGCGATCATTTGGTACGGTGTATATCAGGTTGTCACTGGCCTAGTTTACATTAAATATTTAATATATGTACTATACTAAATATTCTTAAAGCACAAGTGTCCAAAATATATTCCAGAGATATCCAAATATCTCTGAGACGTTTCTATAATATATCTTAAACATTTATGCCGTATAGATATTTAGTACATATGTTAAATATTTAGTATGAACTAGCCCAATAAAACAACCTGGTACATGTACGTACCAAACGACCGCCAAAAATCGCCTCATGCAGCGAGTTACTAGAACAAACGCGCCAAACTGCAAACTGACTCGACGTCCTTGTGAAAAAAATTGAGCCGTCCGCCAGTTTGGCGAATTTGACAGGAAGAGAGAGACTAGCTAGGTAGGCCCTGGCGCCCTACAAATCGAAAAATAAACGCTATATCGCGAATATACGTGTACAGCGCCCTAACTTTTGTTAATTTAATAATTTTGAAATTTTTTCCAAAGGTCGATAAGTTAAACAAAAGTTAGGGTCCTATTATAGTAATATATTCTTGATAGTGAATAAAGTAAAAAAGTCTAATACTATCTTCTATTTCGACGAATAGTCAACGTAGTAGATATCGTAAAGTTAAATGTAGAAAAAGTTACCAAATTTTCCTTAAATATCTAAAAAAAAAAAAAAAAAAAATAAAAGCAAATAAAGAAATGTTTCAGACAAAAGTTATTCAAATTAATTGGTAGAAAAAGATGATATAATAAAAAATTGGGATTTCCATTTAAGAAAATTGATGATCAGAGCGAATATCTCGAAAGTGACGCCATCTATAAGCAAAATGCCGTCGCTGTCTCATGTCCCCCTTCAGGCCAAACAACTTTTGTCCGAAACATTTTTCGATTTAACGCAACTGTTTCTGAGATATATTCGAGTGGGTCCTTTAAAACGGGACACCCTGTATATAATACATTAACGAAAAATATCATTAACATATGATGAATGTTGCGTTGACTTGAAACAACGAGTTGCCAAAGCAGCGCAGGCACAAGGCGAAGCGGCCAGAGGCGTTGCTCCGTTTGCATGTTTCTCTAAGTCGATCAACAACATCGAACAACGTACATACATACATACATCGTACTATCATGCGACCCAAAATCATCTCGTCATTGTTAACGACGGACGCCTTGCCTCATGTAATTTCTCAAGACGCTTGGCTTTCCGAGCTCCTTTCTAGGTACTTCTAAGCGACGCATACCACATGCAGCTGTTTCGTGCGCGGAACACCGCAATATTGCTTTCTTACTTTACGATGCCGCAAAGGAGGGACACGCGTGTCATGCATACCAGCCGCGATTTGCTCACGTATTTGCTCGCGAGGTTTCTCGCGGGCGGGGGGGGGGTGGGGTGAGGGGGTTTAACGAAAAACGAATGCTCTGCCGAGTGATTAATCGGCGTCGCCGGCGACGCGTAAGCCGCAGTCGCGGATGAGCGAGGGATCGATCGACGGATCGCGCTGTATCATTAAAGTTGGCAATGATGAACCCTGCGCGGTCGGCCGCGAATTGGTGCGAAACGAGGAAGAATAATCGACGGCTACGTCCGGAGGAGAAATCCGCGCGCTCAGTGAATACAGAATATACATCGACTAAACAATCTCATCATTTACCCGCGAGCGCACTTTTCGACTGCACCGCAGCGGGAAGATATTTTCTCCTTTTTCCACATCCGCATATCTGCATTTCTGCGCTTCGATCTACGTTCCAACACTACGTTCCAAATCTACGCGTTCCAACTACGCTTTCTCCTTCCCCCCGCCCGCGTAATCGCGCCCGACTAATGTCCTCGCGCGAAAAGATGCGGCTGATTTTCCCTCCCGGGCTGCCTTCATGCCGCTTCGCGGCTCGTCATCAGCTCGTCGCGATTCGTCGCGACGTCTCAGGGAGCTCGATAGCGCGTGGCCGCGCTTGCAGGTGAGGGTGGATTACGTGCCGCGTGGTTACGTGTAATTAACCGGCTCAAAAGCGGGGCAAATGATCCTTGGCAGGAGGTTACGTGGGGTTAGGCTCCAACCACCATCGCCACCGCACTACCGGTCTACTATCACCACCACCACTACCATCATTGTCGAGCGCGCGCGCGCAAGCGACAAGCAAGCGGACGACGAAGGAGCGAGCGAACAAGCGAGCGCGGATCGGCCGTCCGTCACCGGCCGCGACTGGGTAATACACTGTACGCAATGCACCCTGTCAGAGATAATGGTTTCCACTTGAACATGAGAAACGCGAGGCACAATAAACCGTCAAAATTACGACTGCTGGCTTACGGCACTGGTTCGGTAATGGCGGTGGAATGGCCGCGTCTAAGGGAGCGAAATCCGCGCGAGGAGGAGAGAGAGCGAAAGGGCCGGCAGCGAAAAAAGACTGAGGGGAGGAGGAGGAGGAAGCAAGTCGAAGATTAAGAGAGGAAGACGTCGCGATATCGTCTGCACATCGTTGCTAGACATTGCGAGGTATCGAGCGTATCCGGCGTGTCGCCTCCTCTCTCTCTCTCTCTCTCTCTCTCTGTCGACTCCTCGGTTCGCCTGTCTCGCGCAGCAATTTCGCATCTTGCTGTCTAATTACGCTGCGGTAATGATATCGAGAATAGATTGGTGACACCCCCCCCTGATGTGTCACTTTTCTCGGTATCGATATCCGCCACGTCGAAAGAGGATCCATATTTCAGGATCGGCGGTGATCGGCGTCAGATGTTCGTTGGGTTCGTCCACCTCTAAAGGCGTGAGACGGCTTAATTAAATATTATACCTTTCGATATATATATATATATATATATATATATATATATATATCTCATACTTTTTTTTCTCGTAAAAATAAATCGTTATCGACGATAGCAAATTTTTTATTTTTCATTATTTCCATATTTGCGGCGTCCGTCCTGATATCAGTCTCTTCGGCCCCTTGTCCTTCCTCTCTGCTCTTCTGCTCCGTCTCTTCTCCTGTTCGTCGTCGTCGCTCGGGATTTCCTCAACCTCCTCGACGACAACGACAACGGAATGGTAACGCTGTTGGTGGCGTTGTTGAGTGAGACGCATAAATTCTTATGGTATCTTATGGTCCAAGTGCTTCGGAATGGCCCGCTCGCTGAAGGGTGGCGAGAATATAAACGTTGTTTTTGCACAGGAGCGTTACTCACGGGTTGTAAAGTTCCACGCTGGCTCTGCTGGTCGTGCTGCTACGATTGCTGCCGCCGCTGCTGCTGCTGTTGCTGCAGCTTCTGCAGCAACTCTTCTCCCCTCTAATGTTGCTTACAGTTTCAACACTTTTCACGTACTCTACGCCCTGATCTCGCGGCATCGGAGACTCGCGCGACCGTGTTGTCGCGATCGACGTTGTTCACGTTGATCCGATATTATTCCTTCACGAGTGAATTTTTAAATAGCGATCCGCTTTGTCGCGTCGTCGCTTCCTCTCGTAAACTTCTTGTCGTCTGACTGCATTTTCAAATTGAAATCGGGGGGAGGGGGGAGGGGGGAGATCTGGACGCGATGATCGCGATGAGCCAAGAGGAGAATTTCATTCGATGCAACAAGTACATTTTTCTCCGCTTGTTTCATTCGTATCTGAATGCGGGGATTATTAATTAACCGCGGATTATTAATTAACAAAGTTCCAAGCGCAGGAAGAAAACAAATGATCCACGAATTGGCCTTGTAAAACTTAGGCCGTAACATCCTTCGTGTCGTTAAAAAAAACACGACGCGGTATGTCGTTATTTATCTCTTTTTTAACGCCACGAACGTTCGCCGTGGAGTCTTTTTTCGCCCTAACTCTCTCCCCCGCGAAACTCGCCGGTCGCAATTTGCAATAATAATGCCTTCGAGACCGAGACGAGTTTCGAGACGACCCGATGGGAATTTTTTCGGCGGCCACCACCACCATGGAAACTTTCGATCGCCCGGCGAACTCCATTACGAGTTCCCCCACTGTCGATTGTATTCGTACAATCCCCCGTTGCATTACCGTGAAAGGACGTTATTCCTCCGCTTTTTCTTTCGCCTTCGTCCTCCTCCTCCTGCCCCTCTCTCCCTCTAGCTCGCCGCTATTCTATCCTACCCCGCCCCTATCCCTACCCACGCCACCCGCGTCAGCTCAGAAGGACCGAACAACCGGGGCGGGGAATCGAATTAATTCGATTATGTCCGATGAGTTATCCCGTTCTACAATCGGCCGCGTACGGAATGGGAAGAGTCGTCGTCGTCGCCGTCGTCGTCGTCGTCGTCGTTGTCGTCGTCGTCGTCGTATCGATAAAACTACGTCGGGAATATTTAATGACTGGATAGAGCGCGGCGCGCGCGCGCACAGGCTGCTGCAGCGATAGACAATGCATTTGCATGTCATTAACATTACATTATAAGGGCGATTAATCTTGTTTATCCTCGGCAACATCTACATGCTAACTCGCTAACCTGACGAATCGTCACACTTTTAATCGTCCTTAATTGTTTAACAAGGATCGCGACTGCAAATCCATAATAAAAAGACCAGCGAATTGCCGTTAATGTCGGGAGGGGGACGTGGAGATGAGGAAGGTGAGAGGAAGAAAGAGACAGAACATATGTTGAAACAATGTTTTATTAATTAAGTCGAAAGATTGGAGGGGGGGGGGGGAGGACGAGATCGCAGGATAGCCCGCTCAGATTGCGATCAAGAATCAAACGGCTGATTCTTGCCGTCGCGGGGTGAAATTTTATTTCGTAATCGTGTATCGAGTCGTAAGACAGGTTAAAGGGGGAGAGAGAGAGAGAGAGAGAGAGACAAAAACGTCCAATCAATCAGCGTTTGATAAGCCAAAGGACAACGGAACGCTGAGTACCTGAGGAGCAAAGTGAGTCGTAAAATTGTTTTCGACGACAGTTTGATTCCGCACGCGGTTATTATTACGGAGAACTCGTTAACGGACCGTTGCAGCGTTATATGTCCCTTTTTTTTTTTTTTTTACGGCGATATCAAAGCCGCGACTTTCCCGATCGGACGATCATTCTCCGCCGTTCGCACGAAAATATCGTCCTCGTCGCGCGTCGAGGAATCGTAATCCAGTTAACACTTTGACGAGACGCGGGCGCGGGCGCGAGGGCGAAACCCACCCCCGCGAAAGTTTCCGCGAAAATATTCGAAAAGTCGCGTGCGCGCTCGCGCCCGCGCATGCACGCACCCTCCGACTCGGATATTTCGGCACCGCGGCCCCCCCTAAAGCCGGCCCTCCTCCCTCCGTCATTCGCGAGAGCGGAAAGAAATGTGTGATCGCGACATAGGTAGTGGAGCGTGCGAGGGAATGGCGGAGCTCGCAAGAAAAAAGTCGCGCGAATCGCCAGCAAGTGGGCCATATATTATGCAAAAATATCGTTATACCCCCGCACTTTCATCCACTCGCGCCGCTAAGAATGATCGATTACCGCGGCGGGCGGGCGAGCGGCTGCTGCTGCTGCCGCCGCCGCCGCCGTGTAAAAATATATAAAAATACGCGTGGAAAGTTAGCGCGAACGCTGATTTATCCCCGGGCTGTCGCGTTGTATTACAAATTACATCGCGTTGCACGTTGCTCCCGCGCGGTCGCTCGCCACCGAATATCGCCGCCGCCGCCGCCGCCGCTGCCGCCGCCGCCGCCGCACCGGGGGATGAACGAGCAACTTCCGTCCCTCCCGCGCGAGCGGCGCTCTCGGCGCGAGAGCGCGCACGCAGGGGATTGGAAAAATCGCGGAGCGTATCGGCCGGGAAAATTCGCGGGCGAACGCGACGAGTAATTATCGTCCGTCAACTCGGCTGTGCTCCGGGGAGCACGTATCGATTCGCCGGCGAGGAGTAGAGGATACCTCTCTCTCTCTCTCTCTCTCTCTCTCTCTCTCTCTCTCTTTCTCGCGCGCGCGCGCGCGCGCTCGCCGGCACGCCGCTCGTGTGTGACCACACAACAAAGACACACACGCCGCGCGCGAGAGACAAAGTGGCAAGCCGCATTGTCGTGCCGGCTTGCGCGTCGGCATTTTTTTGCGCGCGTTCCACGTAGACAAAAAATGTGGAACACAAACTTTCCCTCGGCTCGTCCTCCCCCGCGCGCCGCCGACCGCCCTCCCGGCCCTCCCGGTCGATGCCGGGCCGAGTCCAATGGTCGTTTATAGTTTCTTTAGTTTCTTCAAAAAGAATGACGTGTTCATCGGCTATGTATAGTGACGGCGACATTAACGTTAAAGTATCACATGTGTGCTGCATTTTACCGGGCTGACTCGCCGTTGCAGCGACGTGTCCGGAAAAATTGCCGGAAAACCGGCCGGCGAATCGCGCCCGCCTCCGCGCTCGACAGCGCTCGCGAATGAGCCGGAAGGCGCCGCGCCGCGCCGCGCCGCGCCGGGTCGCGACGTGACTCTCGCGATAATTTCGCGGGAGCGCCCGCGCCGGAACGACACGCGGTGGATCCCAAGAGAGAGAGAGAGAGAGAGAGAGAGAGAGAGCGTCGATATCCGCGAAACTTCGCGGCTCGATCTCGGTGCGACTCGCGTGCGAATCGATCGCAAACGGTGTCGCGTGTTCCGGCGGACATCGCGCAGAAAACCTAATTAAGCCAAATCACCGCTTCATCTCACTCTTTCTCTCCTCTTCTCTTTCCAATGCGTGATTCTTCTGCCGTGATCCACGTGGCTGACGTAACGGCTTCCGTCCTCCTCCGACAGTCTCGTTTCCGCGTCAAGCGGATTTCTATTCCCGGCTACTTTGATTTCTGGTCTCTGATTTCGTCGTTAGAGACGCCGCCGTCTGCCGCGTCTTCCGATTTCGGATTGTCCGATTTTGCCGAAAAGGACAAATCCGCGTCCCACGTGCGAGCGTGTGTCAACAATCGCCCACTCACAGCAGGGCGCAGAGAGATGCACAGCACTGCGCTGCCGTTGCGCGGAAAATCTCCTCTCGAACTCGCGGGACCGGCTCTAACGCGTGAGAAGAGAGGAGAGGAGAGGAGAGGAGAGGAGAGGAGAGGAGAGGAGAGGAGAGCAGGCTGAAACGAGAGGCGTTAACGGGATTAAATGACGCAAGGCGCGAGCCGATTGAGCCGTTGGGCTCGTTAATTTAACGGTGACGAAGGTAGAAGAAGAAGCGCCGCGCTCGCTCGCTCGGGCCACAACGAGTCGGTAACATTATCCGTTTCTATCTTGTGGTTCTATTACCCTTATTGTTAAACTTAGAGTTACTGTGAACTACGGAGTGAACTATAGACCCCGCGCTCTGTTGTCGCAACACTCGCGGCGACTGCGACGCGGGCCACGTGGCCGCAGGTGTGTGGCCGCGGCGCGTGCGAGCGGCTCGTCAAGCGCTTCGTCGACGGCGAACGCGCCGCGCCGCGCCGCGAGCGTTCTCCGCGTCCTTTCGTCGATCCCCCAGGGGCGAAACTTCGCTCGACGCGACGGCTCTCCGCCGTCGGAGAACTCTTGATTGCCGCCGCTGCTTGTCCGAATCTCACCCGCGGCTCGAGCGGCTTTCATGACGCCGAGCTTGACGAAGGCGCTTGAAGGTGCGGGAGAACGGCGAGCGAGATTTTCGCTCGCAATTACACGCGCGAATTGTTTGTGATGGCCGGAGTCACGACCCCAGCCCCGAACTAGGCGAAACTACGGAAGCGAAACTATAATGATGTTGTAGTGAATAATGTAGAGGAGTTGCGACGGCAGTTGTGTCGTAAGTGTGACGAGTCGTTCGAAATTTCGCGATGAGTCACCCCTCGTTGGCTCAGCCGGGCTTGTCGTTCGCGAGTCGCCGCCGAGCCGTCAGTCCGCTCGAATCGCCTCTCCGTCGCCTCTCTCTCTCTCTCTCTCTCTCTCTCTCTCTCCCTCTCTCTCTCTCTCTCTCTCTCTCTCTCTCTCTCTCTCTCCCTCCCTCTCCCTCTCTTTCTCTCTCGTCGACGATTGTTTATCGTCGAGGTGGCGCAAGCACGTGGATCCTCATCATCGACGTGATGATTCCTGCGAGCGCGAACTGCGAAGCGCGTGCGCGCGCTTGCCTGCGATTGCGTATCGTATCGAATGAAATTGCAATAAAACATAGCCCGTACGTGTCGTTACCGGAGAAGTAATGCAATACTCGCGGATAGATTAACCCCAAAGTCGCGTCGTATACAGCGCGGTTATTGCATTATGCCTGTGTGTGTGTGTGTGTGTGTGCGTGCGCGCCGTGCATGCGACGTGTTGTTTGGCGTTTCGCGGAAGTCATCCTCTGTTATCGGAGAGCGAGCCGCTTATTGCGAATAGCGAGCGCTATGTCAATTCCCCATTCGCGTGGCACCTGGCGCGTACCTGGCGAGCGACGTAATTCGGTCTATCAAATTGTAAACAAGCGCGCGCGTTCTCCGTTGATGCGAAAATTTGCGAAAAAAAGGACGCTTACTCCTTTCCGGTATTCGAGACACCGCGGATTTACGCGAGACGAGATGGAATATCTCCGTCGGACGTCTCACGTAGTGTACGAAGGACGGAAAGTTTGCGCGAAATTTTGAAACTTCGTGCGGCAGTCCGGCTGCAACATTCTTCGGTCAAATCGGTTCTTTTTTTACAGACGAGACACAATTAGACGGACGTGGGAATGAGTCTCTTCGGTCGACACACGTCGGTGCGCATCATTTTGCAGAGCAATATCGCGTCTCGCGAAAGGACATTACGCTCATAAACGCTCGGCGACGCGACGCGAAGGCCGTAACGAGCATCGATCATGAGATCGTAAACAAAGGACTGCGAGAGCGAGGCGATCTCTTCTCGTTGGCTACACTAATTCGGGGCGGGATGATCGTTAGAGGCGTCGCTCGATAAACGGACGGCGACCACCGTGCGCGTTTAGCTATATATTTCTCCGTCTACATCGATATCCTCGTTATAAGGCGTATCGAGACGCTCGGGGGAAAAGTTTCGAGGAAAACTTTCGTCGAGTGACTGGGTCATCCAATCAGACGTGGAATCAGTAAATTCTCCTCGCACGATTTGGCATCGAGCGAACGAATTCCTTAATCCGGCAGTTCCTTCCCTTCCCTTCCCTCCCCCCCTCCCCCTCCTCCAGCCTCCTCCTCGAGGGCGGTGGTATTAAGCGACGGAAAAAAGGCGGAATTGCGATATCGAGCGGGGTTGGCCTTCGATTTTCATAATTCACGAACGCTCTGCGTCTGCCATCGATCGCCGTTAGATCGGGCTCTCTCTCTCTCTCTCTCTCTCGTGACCGAGCTGCTCTCAACGGCGTTGTCTCAGCGATTGACGGAATCGTCGAGTCGTTTTCAGTTTTCAGCCGCGATGAATTATTAGACATTAGAGTTGGTCGGCTTTCACAATGCACATACACGAGGTTTGATGAAAAAGTAAGGAGAATTTTGAAATTGCGCGCGCGCTGTATCTTGTCTGCTCAGTCGATTCTTTGTGTGTGTGTGTGTGTGTGTGGTGCGCACTACCAGTGACGTACGACGTGTAAATTTTCAGGCAGCTGCGACGCTCAGCTTTGTGTTTGTGAACGCGAGCGAACGAACGAGCAAGCACGTGTACTTCGGTGTGTCGGGCGATTTTCTGCGCGGCGAAATCAGTCGGTTCAGAGAGTTTGTCTGCAAATTTGCGTTAAAACAGTACAGCGCGCGACATAGTCCGCGAGCAACGACTAACGATCGCGCGCGCGCCTGCCCACCGGCGGAGTAATTGATCGTTTGTATTACTATAGACTCGACAATGCGCCTCTCTCAGCCAACGCGCGATGTAATTTTCCTTTTGCGTAGGTAAGACTATTTTGATGAGAAAGCCCGCGACTTCTATCAAGGAGAGACAGAGAGAGAGAGAGAGAGTCGACCGACTTAAGTAAGTCCTGAGCTGCGACGTGTGTCAGGGACCCCCGCCCCCCCTGCATCGCGGATCCCTTCGCAACTTTCTCAAGGATCCCGCCCGTTGCATTGTGGCGAGCGCGCGCCGACAAACACACCTCGCGCCGCGGCCGACGGCGGCAGGCAGGGTGTTGGAAAGTGTTTTTCCTAGAAGCGAGCTTTACACGAAGATCGCACTGAAAATCACGCGCGCCGCGCCAAGGACACTCGCGCGAGTTCGTTAAATCTTGATTACTCGACATCGACCGCGCGTGATGTCGCGCAGGAATTACTCGCGGCGAAGTCTCGCGCGCGCGCGCGCGCGCGCGGTCTTTCTGTAATTCCCGTAACGCAGGACATGCAAAGATGAAGCGTTAACGACCGACTGATATATTTCTCTACGCTTCTCCGTGCTGTCTGCGACACACGCGTGTGTCTCGCGTGTCGGACGTTGTGTTACAGCGAATTCGGTTGTTCGCACTTTAAGTGCCTGTTAAAAGCTCGTTCGTTGTTCATCCTTATATTTCAAATCGTGTTAAACATGTATACATCTTTAAATATTTCCTCGCCAGTGAAATGGCCATCTATTGTGCCATCCATACGCGGCCATCATTTTGTTGGCCAAAAAATATTTAAAGGTGTTCAATTAACACGATTTTAAATAATATAAGGATGAACAATGAGCGAGCCTTAACGTGGCGGCACTCAGTGCGCACTAGTGCAAGCTACCGAATTCGCTATTAGCGTCGTCGCGAGTGCGCATCGCGGCTACGCTAACCTTATTTTCGCATACGACATTATTCTCGCGTGTTCGCGCACGCGAAAAGATGCAGATTGGAGCAATCTTAAGCTGAACAAGCGCGGAATTTTGACCAAGTATCAATTTTACCAAAGATGTCTCGAAAGTCTTCCACACAGACATCTCTCTCTCTCTCTCTCTTTCTCTCTCTCTCTCTCTCTCTCTCTCTCTCTCTCTCTCTCTCTGTCTCTCTCGGAACGTTTGAATATTTGCGTCGTCTAAACAGCTTGACAGAAAATATTCAACGACAAGACGCGCGACGACACGTCGCTGCGACACGCGCGCCAGTCACGTGCCAGAGCCACGCGTTCCTGCGAGAAGCGCTTCCTCTCGTCGAGTCGTATCGCATCGTTGAAGAACGAGCAAGATCTCGCGAAAACGCAGAGGGAAATCGCGCGCTCATGAGCCGTCCGCGAGAAGCGCGGTTCGAACGAAGAAGGAAGAAAAAGGGACGGTACTCACCGGGCTCGGCGAAGGTGATAATCTCCGAAGTCCTCGCGTAGAAGTCGTCGAGTTCCTCTTGGACGTCG
>NW_020229955.1:582500-747500 GCF_003227715.2 Harpegnathos saltator | reverse complement strand
AATCGCAACGCGTTGACGCGCCTTCTCCTCGGCGTCGCATCCCTTCTCGCATCGCGTATCACATCACATCGCATCGCATCGCATCGCGTCGCGTCGCGTCGCGTCGCATCGCGTCGCGTCGCGTCGCGTCGCGTCGCGTCGCGTCGCGGCTCCGGACGCCTGATCCGCTCGCCGGAAAGAGGCGCAAAAGGGAGACGCCGAGAGGAAAGAGATAGAAAGAGAGGCGAGGTAGCCGTAAGCATATTGATCAGGAGACAGTAGTTGGCCGCATGCCACGTGGTGATGCTACGAGAGGCGCCGGCCTCTCCACCTATTATGAGCCAAGGCTCCTATCTTCGTTTCTTCTTTTCCCCCGAGGTTCACCCTCGACGCCACCGCTGTTGTCTTTCTCCCTCCCCCGCTCGCCCGTCCGCCCGAGAAACCAAGAGGCAGAGAGAGAGAGAGAGAGAGAGAGAGAGAGAGAGAGAGAGAGAGAGAGAGAGAGAGAGAGCCAGCCAGCCAGCCCTTTTACTCCGCGCTATCCTCCGCCGGGTTCTGGTCTCTCTTGCTTGTACTTTATCTTCTCGTCTTCCGATGTCTCTTGTCTTTATTCCGAACGTGGTATCTAAGATGTACGTACGTTGCGTCGTACCTACGTAGATAGGTACGTAAATATATACGCGTGTACACACTCGTGTACGCAACGCAAGCACAAGGTAGACACTCTAGGGACTACCACGTACACACGCGCGAAAGGCGAATGCATGCGTGTGGCCGATGTTCGCGCGCGCTTACCCACCCTCAATCTCTCTTTCTCTCTGGCCATTCTCTACGTGTCAGGTCGGCTTCTCCCCGGAGTCGCCCGAATCGAGAACGTTAAAATTGAGACGTCAGCCTAACAAGCTCACCCACATCGTCCGAGAGCTAAAATACGTCCTCTCCCTCTCTCTCTCTCTCTCTCTCTCTCTCTCTCTCTCTCTCTCTCTCTCTGCGCGGCTTCCCTCTCCTGCTCTATCCTTCAGCTTCTCTCCTCGTTCGGCCGAGAGCAGCAGTCGCGGCGATGCAACCTTGAGCGAATAAAAAGAAAAAGTTGAGAAAAAGCAAGAATCGAGAAAAAAGGATGGGAAGAGAGGTCCTGTTAAATGGCCGGCTCGGCGGCCTGCAGAGAAAGGAGGCCGCCTTCTTGGGTGGCTACCGGTTCCCCGGTAGGTTCCCCGGTCAACCCCTTGTAGCAGCCACACGTCCTATAGCGTTGTCCTCGCTGCTTTTTCGCGCGGCTCGTCCTGCGGGCTCTCGACGCTTGGGGTCGATAAGGAGGGTGCTGATACGTGAGAGGAACACAAAATCGATATACAACGTTCGCTGTACCGACGTCGAGTAAGCCGGACGGTTATCTCGCTCGCGAGGAGAGCGAACCTTCGGCTGCTCCTCTACAGCTACGCTGATAACGTCAGGCGCGATCTCCAGTGATAATACAACGCGACATGTGCAGTTGTTATCAGTAGATGCACGTGCAGGATTTTCCATCGCGCGAACGTTGATCGCACGCCGCGGTTAAAATAGACTTTGACACTCACTCACGCATTCGGTAGAAAATTGGCGAGCTCGATCTTGAAGGGAAGTAATGAAATATTACATACAGGGTGTCATGTCATCAGGGGGTCTTTTGGAAACGAAAAATTGTGAAGATTAATCGGATGAAACTGAGAAGAAACGTCAAGTGTCATTTTGCAAAAATCGCAGCAGCTATTAAGTTATTAATGATTGAAAACAACCACATCTAGAGGCTTTTTTAATTAACACCTTGAAAGTTTGAGTAGCGATATAATTATAATATATTGAATTTTGAATCCTGAATCTTGTCGTCAGGCAAGCAATGGCAGTCATATAATTGTAGATTTGATTATTCTGAACAAAAGAGTCCTTTACCATTTTACGAATAAGTACGCAAATTTTTAAATTATCAATTAGAAGAACCTCTGAATGTAATCATCTTCGATCATTAACAACTTAATAACTATTGCGATTTTTGCAAAATGATACTTTACTTTTCTTCTCAGTTTGATCTGATCAATCTTCATAATTTTTCCTTTTCAATAAATCTCGGACATATATGTATAAATATATGTATAAATTATATTTCTGTGTATGCATAAAGGTGGGTGAATTAACTTATGAAGATTTTTACAATCGATTCTTTGTGTGCCTCATCGATCGAAAAAACTTCACCAAGCATTCCTCTCATTTGCTTGCTCTGATGTTTCCGTGAAGGAAGGAAGCTTTGATAATTGTTACTTGAAATTCTTCTTGCCGTTTTTACGGTTGTCGCTGCGAGATAATTGTCGGGTGGTATTATTATTATTATTATTATTAAACTTTATTGTAACTTATTTTTACACTACACCCAATTTATTTCCACGCAATAATCGGCAACATTCGGCCATCACTTTTGTCAAAATCGAAGAATATTTGCGGCAGAGTAAGACACAACTTTTCTGTGTCACACTGCGAGGGTGACTTTGCGACCAACGAAAGACGAATGAGTTTCGCTCGACATCGGGAAAAGTTAACTTACGACATATTACACGCTTCCGCGGATTAATTTGCCCCACGCAAAAGTTCAAGATGACGATTTTGTTACTCCGCTGCAAATATCGTTCCAGCGTCATTTTACGGTATACAATACATTACGAATAGTGGAAGACAGAGAAGTTTAATCTGATATTGTCGCTTAATAATTGTCGGCATAGTCGGCTTCTCTAATCGCAAAAGATCCGCCATAAGCGCGATGATGAAGCGTTGTGAGATCGTTGGTCACGTAATGCACGACTAGAAGATCAGATCGACAGATTTTCGATCCTTTCGATACGACCGAAATAGGGAAGAGCCGAGAAATGTTATCATCGCGTCTGAAGAGAATTATATTTTTACATTTCCCCTTTTCCTCGCGGGGCAGCTTTAATTTCCGAAAAATGCGAAGAGATGGGCAGTAGCGAAAGGATCTACGACCGCGCTCGATGGGAGGATCCAGTAGCGTTACGGAAGAACGAGTATCACATACGAACATGCGTTAAAAATTGCGCTTCGTCACTTAACCACTAACGATACTAATCAATAATGGAAGACTTTTATTGATCATCAGTTTCGCCGGATCGGAAACGTGACTGACAAGGCGTGCCCATTCCGTTGAAGAAGACAGCACGTGCGATCTAGTCGCGCGTCCACGTCGAGCCTCGGCGTCGCTTGACTCGTCGTAGTTGAAGAGAACGTAGAAGAGGGAGATTTAATTCGGCAGGTAGTACTCTCGCGGTATGTACTCCTGTTTCGGGCTGCCCGGCTCAATGCCAAGCAACTCGCCCATGAAAGCGATGTACGTGATTGCCAAGCGCAGCGTCTCAATTCTCGACAGCCGCTTCTCGTAAGCAAACGTGGGCACCTGAACATGAAACATCATCGCATCATTGGTATTTAGTCACATAATGCAGAAACAGAAGTTCAGATCGACAGAATTTGATCCTCTCGATACAACTGAAACACGTCCCGAGGGGAAAGCCGAAAAATTTTATTTTGTCGGACCTGAAGAGAAGAAATGATATTTTTCACATTTTCCCTTTTCCTTGTGGGCAACATTAATTCCCGAATAATTCCAGGGATATTTGAATGCTGCGACAGTCACCGATGATACTAACCTTTCTCATTGAGTCGCGTGTAAAGTATAATTAATTGTATTTGAGAAATGGCTCATGCGGCCGATAGAGAGAAGCAATGAGGCAAAGTGATCAGAGATATGTACAACTCGAATTGCATTCAAGTAAATTATACTCGTAACACTTATATTTATTTACCGTACTCGCGCGCACACACACTTACTACTATAATCTTATAGTAGTAAGTTCATAATTTCGTACGTTCATTTATCGTATCTTCCCTAGTAGCACATATTGTCGGGCCAATATTGGCTACAAATTGGGCCCCCAATATTGGCCAATATAAGTCAATATTGGTATAACAATGCTATGCAATATCGGCGATATCTTGTAATTTTATGTCTAACCAATATTGCCTGCATATTGGGATACATCGGGCCAATGTAACCTCAATGTAAGTCAATATGTGGTATAACAGTGCTATGCAATATCAGCGATATCTTGTAATTTGATGTCTAACCAATATTGCCTGTATATTGGGATACATCGGGCCAATGTAACCTCAATGTAAGTCAATATGTGGTATAACAGTGCTATGCAATATCAGCGATATCTTGTAATTTGATGTCTAACCAATATTGGCTGCATATTGGGATATATTGGGCCAATGTAACCTCAATGTAAGTCAATATTGGTATAACAATGCTGTGCAATATTGGCGATATCTTGTAATTTGATGTCTAACCAATATTGCCTGTATATTGGGATACATCGGGCCAATGTAACCTCAATGTAAGTCAATATGTGGTATAACAATGCTATGTAATATTGGCAATATATATTATAATTTAATGTCTAACCAATATTGCCTGCATATTGGGATACATTGGGCCAATGTAACCTCAATGTAAGTCAATATGTGGTATAACAGTGCTATGCAATATCAGCGATATCTTGTAATTTGATGTCTAACCAATATTGCCTGCATATTGGGATACATCGGGCCAATGTAACCTCAATGTAAGTCAATATGTGGTATAACAGTGCTATGCAATATCAGCGATATCTTGTAATTTGATGTCTAACCAATATTGCCTGCATATTGGGATACATTGGGCCAATGTAACCTCAATGTAAGTCAATATGTGGTATAACAGTGCTAAGCAATATCAGCGATATCTTGTAATTTGATGTCTAACCAATATTGCCTGCATATTGGGATACATTGGGCCAATGTAACCTCAATGTAAGTCAATATTGGTATAACAATGCTGTGCAATATCAGCGATATCTTGTAATTTGATGTCTAACCAATATTGGCTGCATATTGGGATACATTGGGCCAATGTAACCTCAATGTAAGTCAATATTGGTATAACAATGCTGTGCAATATTGGCGATATCTTGTAATTTGATGTCTAACCAATATTGCCTATTGGGATAACATTGGGCTAATGTAACCCCAATTTATGTCAACGTAGCTAATGTAACACCAATGTAACGCCAATAAAGTGTGCTACTAAGATTGGTTGAGTCAATCGTCAGGGAAGTTTTCGCTCTCTAATCCATTTCTATATCGCGCGGAAAATATTCTTCTTCTTCGCCGATAGACGAGATTTACCTACCTTTCTGCGCAGTTTATCGAAGGCTTCGTTCAGATTGAACATCCTGCGCCTCTCCCGGATATTCGCGGCTCTCCTCTGGGACACCGTCGCCACTCGACGCCTCGGCTTCTTCGTCGTCGACGACGGCAGGTTCGGCGAGCGACCGTTCGGCGTGTAACGACTGAAAGTTCCAATTCTCGGTTCATGTTCATTCGTCGTTGTTATAATAACCGCTTAATTTATCGCGGCTTCAGCCGAAGAAGCGAATTACTGAGTGTGTTTCTGTGAAGATATCTTAAATATATTTCACGTTCGTTCATGCTTTACGGCAAACTGCCGTAACAGTTGGACAGAAAGGAAGAACTTCTTGCGCGTCTTCGTCGCGTTGCTCCCATTGAACTTTACTTCGCGGTTTCGAAAGACTCGTTCATCGTGTTTGCAATTTTACCTCCGGTGCAACAACGCGCAAGGTTGCCGATATAATCTTCCCGGGAAGATATCTTAAACATATTTCATGTTTGTTCGCGCTTTTTGCAAGGTATAACGAAAGCTTTCCCATTCTTCGGGTATGATCCAACCTGCCGTAAGAGTTCGACAGAAAGGAAGAGAACCTCTCGCGTTGTTACTCCGATTAGGAAACTTTACTTCGCGGTTTCGAAAGACTCCTTCGTCGTGTTTGCAATTTTACCTCCGGTGCAACAACGCGCAAGGTTGCCGATATAATCTTTCCGGGAAGACATCTTAAACATATTTCATGTTTGTTCGCGCTTTTTGCAAGGTATAACGAAAGCTTTCCCATTCTTCGGGTATGATCCAAACTGCCGTAAGAGTTCGACAGAAAGGAAGAGAACCTCTCGCGTTGTTACTCCGATTAGGAAACTTTACTTCGCGGTTTCGAAAGACTCCTTCGTCGTGTTTGCAATTTTACCTCCGGTGCAACAACGCGCAAGGTTGACGATATAATCTTCCCGGGAATATATCTTAAACATATTTCATGTTTGTTCGCGCTTTTTGCAAGGTATAACGAAAGCTTTCCCATCCTTCGAGTATGATCCAAACTGCCGTAAGAGTTCGACAGAAAGGAAGAACCTCTCGCGTTGTTACTCCGATTAGGAAACTTTACTTCGCAGTTTCGAAAGACTCCTTCGTCGTGTTTGCAATTTTACCTCCGGTGCAACAACGCGCAAGGTTGCCGATATAATCTTCCCGGGAAGATATCTTAAACATATTTCATGTTTGTTCGCGCTTTTTGCAAGGTATAACGAAAGCTTTCCCATCCTTCGAGTATGATCCAAACTGCCGTAAGAGTTCGACAGAAAGGAAGAACCTCTCGCGTTGTTACTCCGATTAGGAAACTTTACTTCGCAGTTTCGAAAGACTCCTTCGTCGTGTTTGCAATTTTACCTCCGGTGCAACAACGCGCAAGGTTGCCGATATAATCTTCCCGGGAAGATATCTTAAACATATTTCATGTTTGTTCGCGCTTTTTGCAAGGTATAACGAAAGCTTTCCCATTCTTCGGGTATGATCCAAACTGCCGTAAGAGTTCGACTAAAAGGAAGAGAACCTCTCGCGTTGTTACTCCGATTAGGAAACTTTACTTCGCGGTTTCGAAAGACTCTTTCGTCGTGTTTGCAATTTTACCTCCGGTGCAACAACGCGCAAGGTTGCCGATATAATCTTCCCGGGAAGATATCTTAAACATATTTCATGTTTGTTCGCGCTTTCTGCAAGGTATAACGAAAGCTTTCCCATTCTTCGGGTATGATCCAAACTGCCGTAAGAGTTCGACTAAAAGGAAGAGAACCTCTCGCGTTGTTACTCCGATTAGGAAACTTTACTTCGCGGTTTCGAAAGACTCCTTCGTCGTGTTTGCAATTTTACCTCTGGTGCAACAACGCGCAAGGTTGACGATACAATCTTTCCGGGAAGATATCTTATGCATATTTCATGTTTGCTCGCGCTTTTTGCAAGGTATAAACAAAGCTTTCCCATTCTTCGAGTATGATCCAAACTGCCGTAACAGTTCGATAGAGAGGAAGAACCTCTCGCGTTCGTTATGTTATTATTCCGATCGGGGAACTTTACTTCGCGGTTTTGAAAAACTCCTTCGTCGTGTTTGCAATTTTACTTCCGGTGCAACAACGCGCAAGGTTGCCGATATAATCTTCCCGGGAAGATATCTTAAACATATTTCATGTTTGTTCGCGCTTTTTGCAAGGTATAACGAAAGCTTTCCCATTCTTCGGGTATGATCCAAACTGCCGTAAGAGTTCGACAGAAAGGAAGAGAACCTCTCGCGTTGTTACTCCGATCGGGGAACTTTACTTCGCGGTTTCGAAAGACTGCAATTTTACCTCCGGTGCAACAACGCGCAAGGTTGACGATACAGTCTTTCCGGGAAGATATCTTATGCATATTTCATGTTTGTTCGCGCTTTTTGCAAGGTGTATCGAAAGCTTTCCCACTTCTTCGAGTATGATCCAAACTGCCGTAACAGTTCGATAGAGAGGAAGAACCTCTCGCGTTCGTTATGTTATTATTCCGATCGGGGAACTTTACTTCGCGGTTTTGAAAAACTCCTTCGTCGTGTTTGCAATTTTACTTCCGGTGCAACAACGCGCAAGGTTGCCGATATAATCTTCCCGGGAAGATATCTTAAACATATTTCATGTTTGTTCGCGCTTTTTGCAAGGTATAACGAAAGCTTTCCCATTCTTCGGGTATGATCCAAACTGCCGTAAGAGTTCGACTAAAAGGAAGAGAACCTCTCGCGTTGTTACTCCGATTAGGAAACTTTACTTCGCGGTTTCGAAAGACTCCTTCGTCGTGTTTGCAATTTTACCTCTGGTGCAACAACGCGCAAGGTTGACGATACAGTCTTTCCGGGAAGATATCTTATGCATATTTCATGTTTGCTCGCGCTTTTTGCAAGGTGTATCGAAAGCTTTCCCACTTCTTCGAGTATGATCCAAACTGCCGTAACAGTTCGATAGAGAGGAAGAACCTCTCGCGTTCGTTATGTTATTATTCCGATCGGGGAACTTTACTTCGCGGTTTTGAAAAACTCCTTCGTCGTGTTTGCAATTTTACCTCTGGTGCAACAACGCGCAAGGTTGACGATACAATCTTTCCGGGAAGATATCTTATGCATATTTCATGTTTGCTCGCGCTTTTTGCAAGGTGTATCGAAAGCTTTCCCACTTCTTCGAGTATGATCCAAACTGCCGGAACAGTTCGACAGAAAGGAAGAACCTCTCGCGTTCGTTACGTTATTACTCCGGTCGGGGAACTTTACTCTGCGGTTTCGAAAGACTCTTTCGTCGTGTTTGCAATTTTACCTCTGGTGCAACAACGCGCAGGGTTGCCGATACAATCCGTGCTCGTTCACGTGCGGATGAGTAGGCGGCTGTGCCTGGTACAAAACGGAACCGTCCCACATCGGGTAGCTGCCGATCTCACCGCCGACGTACTGCGACATCTCCGCCGCGATTACCTGTCGCCAACAGACATCGTCATCTGAGGATCATCGCTCGATGTGATTGACGCGAATGGCCTGAGTGACCAAACGGAAAAAAAAAAAAAAAAAAAAAAGAGAAAAGAGATCTAAAAGCCGCCTGATGAAACAAAAGATGCCTCGTTGCCAATGTTGAACATTTGTGATCTCTAAATTGGAATCTGCTCAAAAGAACGTCGCTTTCGTCATAAATCTTTCGATGCCGATCGAACGTATCTGAGCCGATTTCTCGGATTGTCTTCTAGTCTCTGTGTCCGACAGGTGAAATAAGATAATCAACGACTCGAGTCGGCCGGCTTTAGTCGGTCCAGCACCCCGAGCGCGAACTCACTGGTGCTTGATTCCCATTGATCTCCCACAGCGGTTCGGTGTAGCTCATATCCCGCTTCCTGTCCTATCCAGCAGGTGCACCAGCAGGCTTCACTCGAGAGGGTGGAAAAAAATTAAAAAAAAGTGGCTGTCCGCGCGCGCACTTGGACGACGTCCTGCGACGTTCCCGTCGGGGCCCGAGCGCCTCGTTCTTCTGACGGATCGGACGGTCCGCCGATGGCACGCATCTTCCGAAATTTCGCGGCGAGCCGGGCTGAATCGGGGTTGGGGGTGACCACCCCTCGGCTTTACCAGCAGCTCGCTCGCCGCGGTTGCTCGACGCCTGCGTCCCGACGCCGTCGCGACATTGGATCCTCTAGTCCCAATGTTACCTCGTTGGGCGGCGCTTGCTCGGATACGGCCCACATCGAGTTGCTGAGTTGATGAGAGTGAGAGAGAGAGAGAGAGAGAGAGAGAGAGGGGGGAGGGGGAGAGAGAAAACTGATCTCTGATATCGACCAGGAAGATGGAAGATGGACTCGGATACGACGGTGCGATACGACCTGGTCCGGCTTCGACCTGGCAACGATGATGATGATGCAATGACACTTGCAGCTCAAGCTATCGAGGATATTTTTCTCGGAGCTGATTGATGTTCAAAGAACTTGAAGAATTCGTAGATAAAAGTAATGACAATAACGAGATACAACAGTGATCAAAACATCACTCGCATTGGTATCAATCAAATCTTCATATGATCATCATGCTCTAAAAGGCAAAGCAACAACGTTAGTGCTGATATTAATCCTTATGCAAGCAGGATCCTATAACGCCACCCGCCACTTCTCTTACATACAGAATGAAATTCACACTTCTGTTGTGTCTGTCTGAAATTTAATGACTTTGTTCGTTTTAATATTATTTTCACGAGAAACAAAAAACTGTAGAACCTAATATACTTTAGATATAGTCAAGAAATATTTTTGCTGTTGGAACTTTGCCTGACTAAACATTATAAATATAGCTTGTTCAGATAATGCCTTACTAGAAGAAATCGCGATAATGATTACCACGATTGAAATTAGAATTTATGAAATATTAAATAGTTGATGAGAGCGGAGAGAGAGAGAGAGAGAGAATAAATGTTGGAAAATTCATTTCTTTCGCGCTTCACTGACATTCTACGTAATATAATTTTTCGAGTAATAATCACTTTATAGTTCTATAATGAAGAGAATAGAGTGCTCCAAGTTTCTCGGAGTGAAATCTCACTGGAAACGATAGTGAACGAATGTAGAACAGAATGCAGAGCAGAAACGATGTAAAACAACACAATGGGATGGGAATTTTTATTCTTACCCAAGCTTAGAATGAAAGTGAAATCAAAGCGGACATCAGGTGACGTTAGAGGTCGCTCTTCAATTTCTTCCAAAGTGAAAATATTTAGTCGAGATCTGTAATATTGCTGACATTACGACACTTATATGATGTACGCGTCTGTTCTTCACGTTGGAACATTTTGCCGTTGCAACAATACGAGGGTTACCCGCGACGAATCTGCGTAATAAGCGTCGGGACAGCCTGTAAAGATCCGTGACGAAATCTCGTGAATTCGCTCAAAGGCGTGACCCCATTGCGGGCAACGATGCACCGGGGTCACTGCATTGTTAGCGACGCATCAAAATCGGATCGGACGAACACGTGCGAACGGCGGAGGCGTTTACGCGACTATTATCCCCGATTTTCGCGAGTTTGTCGGGAATCGTTCCGTTTCTGTGATATAATACGCTATAATACGCGGAATTGCAACTCGTCGTGACATTTTCTCTGACAGATCTCGAGTAGATTTATTTTTCATGCAAATGTGTTGAAGAGGTAATGGGGGTGAGTTATCGAGTCAAACGTTTCTGATTCCAGGATATTAAGGAATATCCTTTCGCGATTTAATTCTCAGAGGTAAAGATAACCGATAAACAATAGCGCAATAATTGAATCTTAGAGAGAGTCGTAAAATAATATAAATCGTAATTTCCCATCGAATTATCGCAACTTAAACATACTTCAGCTCGAAGTAAATTCTTGTGAAAAATATTATACTAAATAAATGAGAATACAAAAAATATGCATATAACATGAAATTTAATATTAAGTTGGTGCAAAAACAATTGCGGTTTTATTTATCATTTTAAGTTTGGCGCTGATTTCTCTAGTTGCTCCGTTATCTCTTTTCCAGAATTCTGTCTTGTAGGAATAAAGAAACAAACTCGTTTCCCGTTGGGAAACTGAAAATATGTGCAGATCTGTGTGGTCTTTATTTTTATCAATAAATATAATTCTCCACCGATATATGCGTCTGTATTCTTATTATTATTTACTCGATTCCGATTAAAGACCGCATTATTATTTTTGCACCAACCTGATATAATTAATCGCTTCCTGACTTTGAGAAGGTTCGCAATTTCAAGGATTAACGAATCCCCCTCCTCAGTTGCGTCTCATTAGTTTTACTCTCCCATTTTTACAGAACGCGGGCGCGATAAAATGCGCACAGTTTTGCGCGCGATTTCACGCGTATCGCGTCGGCCGCTCCAGAAAATGACGGAATGGCGGAAAGCTTCGAAAAGCTTACCGACGCGCCGCGCCGACGCCTGGAACATCGATCCGGGGCGTCAGCTTGCAGTTATGTATATAGCGCATATTACAGCAGAGCTGTATTAAACATCCAGGCCGCTCTCTATGCGCGGTTATAATCCCATAAGGACTCGCGGATACGTCGTGTATCGAATATTTCACGCGATATATCGCACGTGGCTGCTTCCAAACTTCACCGATACTTTCTCGACGCGATATTACCTAATGCGTACTATTACCGCGTATTATCGCGCGCGAGATCGTCAGTCGTTCTGCTGTAAAATGTCTGAATCATGAGAATATTTCTCTTTCGAAATTCTATCTCGATTGTGAGTTTTGTCGATAAATAACGATGTATCTTATTATCCGCCATTCGTCGGCACAGAATCTGAGCACAAACGAGGGACTTTAGGGAAGAAGGTCGAGGGACGTCGTGTGTAATGTGTAATTAGAGCGTTTCAAGGGAGAGCGGAAACATCGCGAGACGAAGGGGGAATGCTCGGAGAATAACTAATAACTTTATGCACCCTCGGTGCGCGCCGTCAAAAGTTATTTCGGGGGTAAACACAGTCCGATTTGACACGCGGGGAACGCGCGATGTTTATACGCTGTGCACGCTCGGTGCACAGAGGGGGAGGGGACGCGGTCTTTCGCGTCAAGTGACACGGCTAATATCTATTTAATTGATTCAGGGATGAAATAGAGCCCCTTAGAAAATCCGCTACGAGAGGTCGACCGCTCGGTTCCTTTCTCTCGCGCGCGCAAAACAATATGCTGGCTGTCCCTCGTAGAAGATGGGCGGGACACACACGTGTCCGTTAAAATTGTGAATTGACTCGGCTGCCGCTTTGACGCTAAGCCAATTACAGACAGGAAGTATCGAAGATAATCGCCGACGATACACCGTTGGCAAACAGGAACAGAGAGAAGATTCGAGAGACAGGACGAGCTTTGGATTAATTTCATCTGCATAAAACTGTTAACGGTGAATTCTCCCATTAAACACTTCGACTTAAAATATTAAGAATGGAGGTCATAAGATAAAATTGTAGTAATTTATACTCCCTAATATTTAATTAAAGATATTATCGTTGACATCTTTTATTGAGACATTTTTTCTTCAGATGTCGAAAGTAAGCAAATTTCAGTGGATTGTAATTTGTGAAAAAAGTAACACCAACGAAACCATTCAAGAAGCATTTTACAGCTCAAGGTCTCTAGTTGTCATTAACGACAATAAAGATTAATTAACTTTTATCATGTTACAGAGACATAACTCAAAATCGGTCGAATCCTAAAATTTATTCTAAAATTTATCGAGTTATACCTCGTGAATAAAAAACAAATAAATGGGATTTATATCACTCGAAAGCGCAAACCTTTCTCTTTAATACGCATAACCGCAGATTACAGTGTAGTTGTTCTTCATAGAATCATTTAACATTGAAACCAAACCGACATTTTGAACTCCATCGCTCACAAAGATCACTGGACAAACAAATCGCTGTATGATACTCGCTAGACGAGTAAAAAGCTGAAAATTTCCAATTTACAAGATACCGTTATCGCATTTTCTACAATAATTAGATTGCAATGTGCAAAATACTCATCTGAAAGATAAGCAATAAATTAAACAGTCTCCATTCTTCATTTAATTTGACATATCTTCTTTATGACATGAACAACGTATAAATGACAAACATGAATAACGTATAAATATAATATTCTTAAAAAGTAGAGACTTTAGGCTTTAAAATTTTTAATTCATTTCTCTACCGTAATTTCTAACGAAGTTACAATATTGTTGGATTTTGATCTTGTTTCAATATAAAGACGGCTGACTATCCATTGAGAACCAAGCATCTACGTGAGGAATAAAAAACGGTTGGCTGACCTCACTGTTGCTCGTGAAGACATAGAGCGGGTTAAACCAAACATAAAAGTCTCATACCGTTCTGCCACTTTTCGGCTGCTTAAGCTACGATCAAGTGCGATCAAGAAAAGATTTAGATACTTAGCGTGGTAATACATTATCCATTTATAATCGACATCGTCGCCGTCGTCGTCGTTGTCAGCTGCGGCCCCGCGGCCTCACAATCCCTTCGCAATCGGTTGCTTCTTTTCATTGCCGTCGTCGTCGTCGTCGTCGTCGTCGTCGTCGTCCATCTGTAGCAAAAAAGTAGCTTCGCTCATGACCAGTATGTTAACGCAAGAACGACGAGATAAAACACGAGTAGCGGCGGATTGTCCTTCTTCTTCTTCTTCTTCTTCTTGCATGCTGGCAACAGTCGTTAGATCGTGCGAGCCGTGCTTGGGCCTTTGGTGCCTTTTGGATACCATCTTGGCCAGTGTTCTTTCGTCAGATTTCTATAATTAATAACTCGATAGTTATTGCGAATGTCGCAAAATAGTATGGGAATTTTATATTTATCTTAATCCGTTCTATGTCTCCATGAATTCCTCGCAGTGAGAAATTCGTGAAACACCCTGTACATGTGTTTTCGATCGCAATTTTTAAGTATTGTTTCAACTTCGAATTATTAACTTGAGGAATGCCAACGTGTGTATATATTTAAAATGAAAATTATTCTAAATTTCCTCACGTCTCGCGATCTCCTAGAAGACATACACACATACACATTCGGCCTGTTTTCTGTATTAATAGTCTTTTGATATCTTCCGCGATACCTTCTTTCCATTATTCCATATCTGGTATCATCGATATGCCTAATAGGCCACGATATGCCTAAGAAGGCGTTAGTGCACAGCGAGATTTCTCTGGTACGCTAAGACCAACAGTCTTTGTAAGTGCTCACGTTCAGCATCTAGAGAAAGATCTTAATGAAAACTATTAAAAATATATTAGCTGAAACTAAGAGGAATAAAATCACCGAATAATTTTTCTTATTTTATGTCTATAATTTTATTAAAATCCTTCTTCACGCATGATATACACATGTTAAGTGCACACATAAATGTAGCACGTTTGCTATTTTACAGGTGGATTACCTGTCCATAAATAACATCTCTATAAAATGCGCTACACCTTTCCATTGACTTGTAATTGGGAACTGTACGCGTGACAGATTGTTCCCATATGCAACGTCAAACACACGAGATGTTCTTTGGCTCGGATACCTTCCCTAGATTCCAGTAATTGCTGCTATACAAAGACAAAGAAATATCATCAACGAAATACATGTATTTTCTGGCTCTGAGAATATATAATTTCTAATGAAGATATCTTCGTTGTACTGCGATACACGTTAAACAACGCGTACGTGTTAAGTTTCGCACCTTTGGTAACTTTAAGGAACTAGCCGTCAACTTACGACAAAGCCTATAGTACATAAGAACATAATACAGCGTAAAGAAGTATACATTTTTACAATTCTTTCTAAGAATAATCTTTTAACATTCATAATCGCATCTCTCTCTCTCTCCCTCTCCCTCTCTCTCTCTCTCTCTCTCTCTCTGCACTTCCCTAGGCTATAATCCTCAATTGAATTATTTATATATATATATATATATATGTAATATATATATATATATATATATATTACATAATATTTATCTACATCAGTACAAGCCTATGTATATCTGTAATGATCTCTCTAGAAGACAGATATACACACAATTATGATATTCCAGTCAGAACAGCTACGATCTTAGTTGGGAATATTACTGCACAACGTCTATTCATTTAAAGATTCTTATTGAAATTTTGAGTATGTCACAATTGCACTAGTGATTTATGTTTTTCGTTGATCACAAATTCCTGACTTTCAATTTTATTTAGAATAAGTGCTCTCCAAGGGATGGGGATATCTACGCAACACTGTCGTCAGGAATATGTAAAATTCCTGAAAACCATAAAACCCACAACTCGACGCCTGCCATGTTTTTCTTTTTTTTTTTTCATTTTGTAAAATATCACCTAATGTGATTTGTGTTACGTCTGCGTTAATGAAAAATATATTTTTATAAATCGTGAAATATATAACTTACAGGGATTAATCGCTACTCCTTGAGAGATGTTGAAACCACCATTGCATCGCGTTTTCTTTCATTTGATTCAGTATCTCGTTACATTCTATTCTAGAGGAAGATGTGGTTTAAGTTCTGTTGTTTCAAGTTCCGCTAAACTGGTCGCTAAGTGGTCCTGGTCATATATACTTTGATTAGCTTCAACGTAACTACTGTGAAACGTCAAAGTGTAACTGCATCGCGTCCTGCTAATACTTTCTGCTTAATACTTGTCTCATGCGGTATAATCGACAGGAAAAGTGAATATTTTCTTCTCTAAAATCTACGAAGAGTATTATCTGTCTCTGCGTGATGTATTGTATTTCTCAGTTGGCTATCGCCAATAAATAAAGGGTTTCATGCATCGTAACAAAAACCAAAAGGATCAATTCGTGACAGAATATCTCCCCTCTATTCCTTTTCCTCATCTTTCACGTCAAAGCCTACGGTCACATTCGAGCTGTCTGCGACACTGCTGACTACGGTGAGTATCGGTTCGTCCTGCTGAGTCACCGTTGTGGAATACGACGACGGATTTAGCACGCTCAACTTCCAGTCCTCCAGATCCGAGGTTGACATGGTTGAAAACGAGCCCTGCTTTGTACTCGTACACTTGTAGCTGAAACTCGGCTCGGTAGGTTTCGCCGCAGCTGGCTTCGGCGCCGTGACGCTCTGCGAGCGAGAGAAGTTTCTGCGTTTCTGCGACGAGTGCTGGCCGCTGCTGTTCTTCTTCGAATCCTTCCGCATGATCTTGTCCGAAGCGGTGGACTTGGGCGATTCGGACTTTTGAGGCGTGGATGATTTCGCTTTGTCAGCGTTGTCGGTCTCTTTAATTCTGACGTCGCCCTGAGTTATATCCGTACTTTCCACCCGGAATCTGCGGTTCAAAGCAAACATAAGGCTACGAAAAGAAGTATAGATATCTCATCTTACATCAATTGTGCAGGATAAATAGCTAATTATCTTTGCTCAAGAATCTTGGGAATCTTTCTTCTCTCTCTCCCTCTCTCTCTCTCTCTCTCTCTCTCTCTTGCTTACCGTCCGATCTTTTTACAGCCGCCGCTTACTTTCGCAGGATTAACGTTGTCTCGCTGCTCGAATATCAACTGAACGTCCTGCTTCTTTTGCTCCTCGCTCTGTCTCAACGTCAACGTATGATCCTCGTCTTCGTCAACGTTGTCAGCGGGAAGATCGTCGCCGCATACGGTGGTCTTCGACTGCCCGCTGCTACCACCGGCTGCTGCTGCTGCTGCTGCTGCTGCTGCTGCTGCTGCTGCGGCGGCGGCGGCGGCGGCCACTTGCTGCATCGCTTGCGGTATCTGAGTTATTTTGCGTATCTGACCGTCCTCGTTGCTGTAATAATCCGTATATGAGACACTGCCGCGACTTTCTCGATTCTCTTGGTCGAGTCTCATGCAGAATTCGTTAAAATCGACGTCCAGACAAGGAGTCGTCGAGAACTTCGGCGCGTTGCTGAAAAGCTGAGCACTACGAACGAACGAAGAGACGGCGTTTCTAGTGATGTTATATGTTGAATATACAATGTGTGATAATGATTACACTAAAGAAGATACAGACGATGCGGTTAAAATACAAGTAACGCTAACAACAGACAGTATAACAGTATAATACAGAATATATAAAAAGGTTATCCTTCTTAGGGCAAATGTACATCGGTTATGTCGTCACAAAAGGGTAGGAGACGCATTGAGATATTAAAAATTCATAAGGAAGTAAAATGCACAAAAATATATATAATATAATGTAGGTTGAGGCTCACCCGTCGTTGCTTATTAAACTTATGGACATGCTGCACTCGCCGGTCGACGTTGGCGCCGGTGACGATGGCTCGGAAGATAAGAAAGACTGCGGCTCGCTGCTCCATCCCGTACCTGTGTGTATGTGTGTGTGTGTGTGATTAAGATTATTTAATAAAACTCATCACATCGTCGTGATTTGCGCAGATAAACTCACTGTTTGGGCTGGTAGGCGACGGTAGATTCCCCCTGTCGCATGCCTCTGCCTCGCCCAGAGATTTGTATTGTATCGGAGTAGGCGTGATGTACCTGAGACACGGAAACGTTGACGTCCTCGCACGGAGTAAAACAAAAACGAGATATCTCTCGTTCGAGAAATAAGATCGGGAGATTCTCGGTGACTGATACGACGACGCCCGAGAGAAAGTTCGATTGAAAAGTTAGCAAAAAGGATGGCGACAGCGAAAATGTCAATACTCACGGTCGCGTGTTCGTCTTATGTAACTTCTTACGATACCTGACAGCTTCCGTGTCAGCAGAGTGATACTCGCGACTGATCCCAGGGTGGGCCAGAGTCGGATTGAGCGATTCGTGCGTCGAGCTGGCTGGCGACGGGTGCTTAGGCGGCGACGAGGCCGGAGTGCGAAACAACGGCACGCTGGTCATCATGTCCAGGAAGGAGTCCAACTGACGAAGCGACAGCGCGTTGTGAAGGGTCTCCAGTGGTCTGATGGGTGGTACTCCGCCGAAGCCTTCTATCGCTTCATTGAAAACAAAACGGTGGAAGAAAAGACGAGCGAATACAGAGACAAGTAACAAACTAAGATTTCTCTAAGATTTTGCCCGGCTTATTCCCCGCTTTTTGCTCTTATCACCTGCTATCGCACGTCTCACATTTCTTATTATTCGTCTGACAGATTGTTAGTCTCGGATATGAAGAAATTATTAATCGCGGATGTTATTAATTTCTGATTTCACGCGTTTCGTCGTTTCGGTCCAAGTGTTTTGTTTCTGACGGTCAGCGAGCTGAACCAATAATTTGTTAATTGGACATACGCGCTGAATCGGATGTCTGAGCGAGTCGGCAGTGGTGTACTCACCGGCAACCGCGGACGCGTGCGGTGGCACCATGTCCTTGAGATTTGGCGCGCTCGAGGAGCCGCTTATCACAGCGGTGCTGAAGAGGCTGTTCGCCGAGCCGGTGAGTTTCTTGCTGACATTGTAGCCCAACAGCTTGAAATAACTCATCTGTCCGGAGATACTGTGACGGTGGCGCCTTGCTGTGCAGGTAGGATCAGGTTGAATGAACAGAGGTTGCGTGTCTGGGGAGGAGAAGAGGAGTGAGGCTGGACAACGGGCAATCTGGAGGCTGGACCGATACTGACAGGTGGATAGGCTGGATGGTATTTGTATCATCAGTCTCGCGGGGAAGGGTGACGTGAACAATGGTCGACGGTGAATGAACGAATGAATGACGTGAACGTTGTTGTGATGATGATGGTGGTAGTGGTGGTAGTGGTGGTAGTGGTGATTGTTGTACGTAGCGTGTCTTTGAAAGTCGCAGAAGTGGACTACGTCTGAAGCTTTGCACCTCGTCACGCCAGACTCGTGCTCGTGCTCGTGCTTGCGTTCGTGCTCGCGTACCAAGGAGAAAAGAAGAGAGACATCAATGCTGATAAGGGAGAAGGTGTTGACGCCAATAACGAGCAAAGCGAATCGATCATATGAATAACGAGCCACAGGACCATTCCCATAAACGTCAGCCGAAGCTGATCATTAACACGTTAAGTGCTACGCCCTGCGGACCGACGCTGGACTTCTCGTTCAGGCGGCGTTAGTCCTTGAGAACCAACAACGTCAAATTTAGAAAATATTTCATCATTCGTTAATAGGTTTTACTGAAACAATTTAAACGAAGATACGACTTTGCCACAATATTTGGTTGATTGCCCTTTTAGATTGATTCATTCTAAATCTTAACAATCACCGCCATTATTGTTTATATTCATACCATCTAACGAACTATCGTCTTTAGACGATCGCGATACTCGACTACGTCGATTTTCGGATGACAAAAATAAATTACTCGAAAAATCGAAATATCATTTTCTAATTCTGTCAGCGTTTTAAGTTTTATGATAGACAAATAATCGACTTTAACCCTTTAATGCCCGACTTTTTTATAAGTGTTTTAAGAATAAATTTGAGTTTTTCTGAACTGAGACTATAAGTAGTGATAACTGAAAAAAAATATCAGAATTTTATATCTACGAAAAATTACCTTTCCAAGCAGAAACTACTCCCGAAAAGCGATAAATACGCCTGATCGGTTAAATTTTTTTTTAGTTTTAATAATTTTATATCATACCCAATGGTTGGAAAAATTCCTCGAAACACAAAACTCATATCGGAACTTGATCTTTATTTACCCGGAATGGAATATAATAAATGAGTACATGAAGTTTCCACTTTTCGTTCGTTGGTTTCGTTAGTTTGGTTTTTTTACCGTTCGTTTTTTGTTTATTGGTAAATGATTTGAATCCTAAAAGCATATACGAAATGAGCAACCTATACAGAGAAAAATGAAGGGTAGTCTACACGACATAACTCTGATAGTCAGCTTGACATTTTTGAGCTGAAACTTTACTATATTTGTGAGTGAAGTTTATCATTCAGAGCGTCAAGCTTACTATTTCAAAAGAATATCTTATAGATCACCATTTAGATTGTCAATCGCCCCTTCATTTTTCGCCGCATAAAAAGCGCTGTAGGTCACCAGGTTTCACGAAAATAGGGTTGACTTCTTGATTTTCGTGTCCACCATATTGGATTTGCCATTTTGAATTATTGTATTCTTTTAATTTCACATTTTGCATCTGAGAAAGCTTCCAAATGTATAAAATTATAACAGATACCAATCTATTCACTTGTGCACTTCTAGATGTCAGTAACAATGCTTACTATGCCTACTTGGAACATGACAAAACATGTTATCATTAAAACTGAGCTAAAAACAGACTAAACCGAATCTACATACAATCTATATACCATTTTTTCGAAGAAGAATTCACCTTTACAGTGCAGGTGCAAAGAAAACGAAAATATCTCCTTTTTTGACTAAGTTATAGATTCTTAAATGCGTTTCTGGTAACTATAGTTACCAGTAGGCGTTAAAGGGTTAAAGTGATCGATAGATCGATATTCTTTATGGAACGTAACTTTACTGTGGCTTTTGTCCAACTAACGGTTCGTTAGTCGGCGAGCCGGCTTCTCGTTATCTCTTGTTTATATTTTGTATACTTATATGCCGCTTGAACGAAAAGTCGACCAAAATCGGCGTAGCGTTTAACGTATAAACTGACCTTCTGTTTCGGATCTCAAGGGAGAGACGGAGGATTGATCGAGAGAGAGAAAGAGAGAGGGGGGGAGAGAGAGAGAGAGAGAGAGAAAGAGAGAGAGAGAGAGAGAGTCACAGGGAACTCCAATCGACGCTTGTGAGAACGGCTCGTGTTGGAAAAGAAATTACTGGATATGCAAAATTGACGATCGCAACCATCTGAAGAGACTAATTGAGCGAGTTGTGTATGCAATATGTATGCATGTGCGTGCGTGCGTGCGTGCGTGTGTGTGTGTGTGTGTGTGCGTGTGTTGTGCGCGTACGCTGTATTAAATTTCATGAATGCAGGCTGCTAATCTGTCGCACTAATCTCGCCTTGCGATAAGTAATCTCGTAACTATCTACATCATAATTCTGCACTAGTAACTTTCGACCGGAGAACACCAAACGCCAGCCTCGATCGACTCACCGCATTAATTACGCTACCTTCCCTACCGCAGAGAATGACACACTCTGATGCAATCCCGGTGGGATCGGATTGCGACGTCTCAGACACGCGAGACATTATCGCTCAATAATAGCATCAACATCGAGAAGTTTCATCAGCGACAATGAGAAATAACGTATCTTACGTCACATCCGACAAACTGGGTCTATTCTTCTTCGAGGAACTTTTCAACTTCAGTGCATACTGGTGCGATGAGTTCGAATGAGAGAAAACATGTCGGTTTCACTCCACCTTATCGCACTAATTGAAAAGCTCCTCGAGAAGCAACAGACTTAATATCGATGCCAATTTCAGAGTTTTACTAACAAGTAAACCTACTCAAGTGTCCCATTCCGATTTTGCATGCGTATAGAGCATCGAAAAATATTAGATATGTATTTTTTTATATCGGCCCATAAAGCGTTTCAAGGACAGAAATTATCATTAAAATGTCAATTTTTTCGCTTTCTTGTCCTGTACTGAATAAATACTCAATGTCAAGAAATGTTTGAGAAAATAATATTTCCAGAGGAATACATCAACTGTTTTTATGTTACCAAATCCGAATCCACCAGAAAATTTGAGACTTTCAAAATGGAGGATTCAACATGGCGGACCGATATTTGAAGAATATCATATTTTTCGAAAGTTCGTATACATTTACTAATTTCTCGTGAATCATGTATCTCAAGGTCTACAGAATTAAAAACTATAATAATCAAATTTAGGAAACTATATTTAATAATATATATTTCACACACAATAATATATACTCATTAGTCGAACAGGTCCACATATCTTCATTATTTGGATAAAGTATCCGTCTCATTTACTTATTACCATCAGCCTAGAGAAGTCACATACAAAATTATACACCAATTCCAAAAATTGATGGAGAAATGTTTTCAAATTTTCATCCGCCATGATGAATCCGACATTTTGAGTTTCAAAATCTGATTCTAGATTTGCTTCTTACTCTGTAGACCTTGAGATATGTAAATCGCAGAAAATTAATAAATGTATGCCAATTACGACAGAATCATGATATTCTTCAGATATCGATCCGCCATATTGAATCCACCATTTTGAAAGTCTCAAATTTTCTGGAGAATTCGGATTTGGTAACATAAAAACAACTGATGTGTTCTTCTGGAAATATTATTTTCCCAAACATTTCGTGATATTGACCATCTATATATATATATATATATATATATATATATATATAGGACAAGAAGGCGAAAAGATTGACATTTTAGAGGTGGTTTCTATCCTAAAAACGCTTTATGAGCCGATATAAAGAAATACGTGTCTAATATTTTTCGATGCTCTATACGCATGCAAAATTTCATCAAAATCGGAGTGGGACATTTGGGTAGGTTTACTTGTAAGAACGCTCCTCCTCAACAAACAACGCAACGCATGCATCGAGTGCTTTTAATATGACTTTTGTGGACACCTGTGTTAAATCGTGTCGACCCAAGTCCGGTGGATGAACAGCGTCCAACCACGCTCAGCTCTCTGCAAGACTAGAGTTGTTCAAGATCGATTTGTGTTGCTAAATGAAGAGCGCCCAACAACTGTAATATCGTTCGTCAAGGAGGGACATTCTTAACAGAGACTGTTCCCATTCATTCTCACATGAACTCGTGTCGACACAAGCTGGCACAAGTGTCAAGTCATACAAATGACAAGCACCGCCTGTAAAGCTGACAGAATCCCCATCGACGTCGGCACTGACGAGGAACATCCGCGAAGTGTCTCCGATTTCGACGAAACTTGGCATTTTTGTAGAGTAATAAAAAATAAGAGACCCATATTTTTTATTATCGGCAATGGCTCAGGTTTAAGTGGTGAAACTGCCTCTCAAAGTTTCATCCCCTTTATGCTACCTCGATCATTATTGCAGATAGGAAGAAACTTTTTAAACAAAAATTATACGGCACAAAAAACTGCACAATTTTTGTTCAAAACATTTTTTCCTATCTGCAATAATTATCGAGATAGCATAAAGGGGATGAAACTTTGATGGGCAGTTTCACCCCTTAAATCTGAGCCACACTGCCGATAAGAAAAACATGGGTCTCACTTTTGATTATTCTACAAATACGTCAAGTTTCGTCGAAATCGGAGACACACACGCTTCGCGGATGTTCCTTGCGAGAGCAATCTTGCTCACCGCGAAGCGCCCTGAGGACCCGGTGGTGTCTCCGTTCCTCCGGAGGCCGGTCATCTCCCTCATTCTCACCGAGAGAGGGAGACCCCTCGCACTCACCGCAGGTCTCTACGGTCGAGAGAAGAATCGCCTCGGAGCGCGACCGTCCGTACTTCCTGCCGCAATAGGACGAGTGGTAAAACTCGACAGCAGGCTGCTGCCGGCGCCGCGGCTGCTCCTGCGGCAGGACACCGCTGATCGAGATCAACGGGACGAGCAACGAGCAGGGGGTGGCAGTGGCGAGTGGCTGTCCGTCGTCGGCCTCGGCCGAGGCCAAGGTCGGCGCGCTGTGAAGCGTGATCGTGGGTGGCAGTGGTGAGCCCGAGGAGGAGCTCGCGGAGCTTGTGTTCGGCGAAGCCAGCAGCTCCGGCGAGCTGTGCGACTGCGACAGGCTCGCCGGTTTCATCAGGTACGCGGAGCTCGGCCTCGCGGCTGATTAGGGGGGGGGAGGGAAGAGGAGACAATGCGGCGCGGTGCGATGTGATGCGAGGCGTAAGGGTGTCAGAACGCGTCGCGTTAATTTCGTGACGAAGAGCGGACGCTCGTGTAGATCCAAATGGGACATTGCCGGTTAACAACGGGAGGTAGCAGCATTCGGGAGCAACGGTGTACAGAGAAAGAGAGAGAGAGAGAGAGAGAGAGAAAGAGAGAAAGAGCAAGAGAGGAAGGGGAAAACAAAAGAGAAAAGAGCCGATTAAAGAAAACCCATTTACCAACGAAACGGAAGAACGGGGCGAATCTTTGGATTTGCGGCATTTCTTTCTCTTGCTTCGCGCGACGGCAGAGACTCTCCTCTCGCCGACACTGTTCGCGTCCCGATTTCTTCGTTTTTACATTACGAGTAGCTAAACGCGACGCGGCAAACGTCAAGTACCAATCGCCCTTTGACCTTGATAGACTCTTAATAAACAACGGCAAATTTCTCGCGTGTTGTTGAGAAAAAGACAACCAACAGCAACAAGCGGAAATACTACGTTACACTCGGTACTCCCGTAAAGATTCGTCGCCGAGGAAGAAATGAAGAGTAAACTAAAGAACGAAAGAGTATACCTTCGACCGTTCGCGTACAGTAGCGACGTACGTACGCCCGGAGTCGCGCAGAGTACGCGCACACCACACAACAACCACCGTGGCACATACGATAGCCATGCAACCAGTAAGCCAACCAAATCACACACGACACGACTTCGACATATAGATCAGCCTCGTTACACAGATTAGACACTCATTAGGAGAACGCCGAAGCTCTACCGGCGTTAGTTACACGATCGTCACGACGACATGAGAGGAGATAGGAGATGCGATGTCGGTCTCGCTTTCGAATCGTCCTTGTGAATGCTAGTTACGTGTGCGAATGAGAGAAACGATGCAAGTGGTACACACGCTACGTGGGGTTCACGTCTACGGGAGAAGCTGTCTCTACCGAGAGTACGAGAAAAAGTGACGAATGAGTCGACAAGTGCGAAGAAACGCAAACGTTTGTGATGACGACGATGATGTCACAAGACCGAGATAAAAAAAGAAAAAAAAAAGAAGAAGAAAAAGAAAAGACGAGATAAAAGAGATGAAGAGAAGATTCGTGAGGGTGAATGATGAAACGCCGGATGAGAATTGCGTTCGGTTCGATCGGAAGACTCGAGGACGCTCGTCCACATGTATGAGAAGGCGCACGAGTGATCGTCTTCCACGGGAACTGAATGTCCGACGACGAGTCGCGCGAATCACGTGGAACTTTGATGACTTCTCAAGTGTGGGATATCGAGGATACGGGGAGGACGACTGAGTGGGTCACACCACGGGGACGCGGTGTGAGCCAGACAGTCGCCGCGTATACAGATTAGTTGGCTTCCACGCGCACAACTATCGCTGAGCAAAGAGTTATTTCAACTGAACCGCCGCCGTCTCCTACCTCAGCTTTTTGGCAAAGTCAACACAATCTCATCTAGACTACATGAAACAAGATTCACATTAGACCTCTTCCCGGGCAGTGCTCAATCCCGCCGGATCGATTTCACCGGATTGTGTCCCGTACTTGAGTCCGGTTGGGCTCTTTTTCTAACTTCCTTTTTCTACTGACGTTCGGGAAGAGAGTGCCGATTTCCCTCTCATTTCTAATACAGTGCGTGCAATACATGTTTCCCTTTTTTGCATTTCGTTTCTTTTCTTTCTTTGTGGGACTAATTAAAATCAAAATAGAAATACAATCGTCACGAACTAACTGATCGTGAACAAAAGAACTCGGGACAAAATGTAGGAGGAAAGTAATTCCACCAAGGGAGGGATCAACTTCAGGGATCAGAGTACTTGCTACTACGAGGTACGTGTGACGGGAGTGTAACAGTCGGCGATTACTTTAAGCACTTTGTAATACCGACTATGTGCATGTTCTTAAGCGCATTCCGGGTACCGATATGGATGTAACGATTATGCACTCTAATTGCAACGAAAATCGAAATTCTGCTTCCCATAAAAATCAAGGGAAATAATTGTGCTACATATGTGGCGAAATATAACGTACGAAATCACTACAAGAGAAATACAACGAAAAATACGAAATCACTACAAAATATCTCTGATTAAACTATAATCACAAAATCAAACACGCAGAATTCTCTCCTGTGAAATATTTCAATGAAAAGAACGCTGAGTACATTAAGAAAAAGACAAAGAATAAAAGAGAGAGAGAGAGAGAGAGAGAGAGAGAGAGAGAGAGAGAGAGAGAGAGGGAGAGAGAGAGAGAGAGAGAGAGAGAGAGAGAGAGGGGAGAGAGAGAGAGAGAGAGAGAGAGAGAGAGAGAAAGAGAGAGAGAGACGTAACAATAACTAATTGATAATTATTTCATTGCAACGTGTGCACAGCAGACTTCATAGATATTAAAACGTAAAAAAAAAAAAAGAAAAAAAAATTAATGAAAAAAGAGGATACAGTAATCCGTTCGAATTACAACAAATAAAAAGAGAAAGAGCTATGGAAAAAAATCATGTCACTGAAAGATTCATGTGCATTATCTCAAAGTCATCTGCAAAAATCGGTAGCCAATAAAACATACCTTCCTTGTTGACCGCGTCCAAGCTCTGATACTGCAGCTTGTCCGCAGCTACAAAAAGAGACAGCAGAACACAAAAAAGAGCATTGTGGCGATGTTCCACCATGAATGTTCAACCGCCGGTAAAAGCGCTATACCTAATATTGCCCTGATGCCTTTAACGTTAATATATGTATATGTGTGCATCAAATATAATTACATCTGCGCTCGCGCGTGAAACAGCGTGTATCATGTTTGAATAGAAAGAAAAAAGGTATCTCTATGCGCCACTCTATTCTGTTATTACGCATACCAAAAGTACCGTTCATTGTCTCATGCACAGTATATATATATCCGTAAAAATAGCACGAGTAGTCGTACGCGATGATTCACAGCTTCTACTTTTGCTCATACAATAAAATGTAAAGTCATTCAAATAGAAATTGAAAAACGCCGCCACTGTCTTAGTCTTAGAAAGTGTGCTTTCATCTTGATATATAAGTATGCGCATTCACATATTCCACGCAAACGACCGATCACAACATGGAGGACGTCTCAGTTTCAGAAAACAGGAACCGCTGTAATGCTCTGGTAATCCGGAACAGAGAGAGCGTCCGAAGTGCCAATACATCAAGATATGAAAATCCTCAAGTCTCAATGTTCATTCTTTCGGCGCGTACGTTCATCGACATATTAGTGTGTATCAGGGACAGAATTTATCGTGATAAAAAATACAGTTCCACGAGATGAAGCTGCTACATAATAATTCGGGAGATAGCATACGGCATTCATATATATGTAGCTAGAACTAGAAATATCGACAGCTGTAGTGAGGTGCGATCACGGTGATACGTATATATGTATATTAAAAAAAAAAAGAAACTCCGAAATGTAATATAATGAATAGTTACACAATATAACCATGCACAAACTATCAACGTGTTAAGGATACCGTACGCGTGCACGTATATGCACACGTATATGCATACGTTCGTATGCTGCATGTGTATACGTGTGTATATGTGTATGCACATGTGAGTAGATCGCTCAGCTTGTTAATATCGCGAGAATCTCTCGAGCAGTATCGCCGGTTCGTTAGCAACGCATCCTTCACACTTATATAGTTTATCACAAGTCCGCTCACCGACACGGAAAACCTGCGAGACCTCGAGGCGCCCTTACCTTTCTCCGACTTCTCCTGCCGCTGATGGTCATAGCTTCGCGCACGTGGCTCAACGATGGTCCCCGCTTCCCTGCTTCGTCGCTGTCGTTGACTCGCCGCCAATTGACTCCCCAGTCTAGCTGCCTCGTGTCCGGCCACTGTTCTAGCGCTGCGCGGATCACAAGAAGAGTCAAGTTCTTGTTCCTCATTACATTAACATTAAAACTATCAATTAAAACGGTCAAAATAACTGGTACTAATTTCATACAAAGTAAAAATAAAAGCTGTAATTTATAGAAAAAAAATTACTTGAATTTATTACTTGAACGATGTATTATATATTTTTAATAGACGTTGAACAAAAGGCAGTGAAGAAATAAACAAACATACTTAACCTTGCGTAATGTATTTGTTCAAAAACCTTTCAACTACTCTGGTAGAAATCGGTCGCGTTGGTAGTCAATAGTTGTGAAACGCATTGTTTTTACAAATAGTAGTTGTTATTAGTGTAGAGTACAAGCAAATCAGATGTGAGCGACTGAAACAAACCTGATGGGAATCGGAGCCGAGCTCTGCAGGAAGCCGCTGTCGTACGGCTCGTCCATCATGTTCGGATCTAGATCCATCATATCGATTGCGCGACTGGTTGTCGGGCTATCTAACATGGAATCTACAGCGTCAGTTTCCATTAGCGACGGAGGCGTGTCCTGAAAATATCGCTGATACTTACTACATTGTGAGAATGTTTGAAAATAAAACAGTTTATAACATTAATACATCTACCGCCGTAAGTCTGATCAAGTTCGATCAAGTACAATAAATATAATGAGCCCTTTCATTCCAAGCCCGTAACTATAATTTCTGGTCAAAAATATTTTCTGCGCTGCTAGAAGTCGTAATAATATTTAAAGCTTAGAAATGTCTTAGTTTGAAATGCCTGATAGTGTGAGAAACGACTCTTGTCAGAAAATTACATTCAAGTTCAAGCTTCAAACAAACAGCTGAAAACTTACCACATTGTGTCTCGATACTTACAGCCTGCACCACGGGATTGATTAAGTCGTCTTCCATAATCCCTAACTCCGCGTCCTCCTCCTCTATTCGAGTACTACATTGCGATGTAGTATCCTGACCAGAACCGCCGCTCTCCCCCTTAAAGGAAGCACCGATATAACCGATATACTTGGCTGCATTACCTTTGACGAATCTATGGGACAATGTAAAATTTGCATCTACCATATTGTGGCTGCTTTCGTTGCGCGAATGTGGCCTGAATCCAGGTCCTGGCGGCAAATTCTTCTGTACGCAGCAATTAACACCAGGACTAAAGTGCAACTCGACGTGAAAACGTTCCTCGCTGCTGGGGTCCTTGGTGGGATCTTCGTACAACATCACGACGATCTGCGACATGTAATTCAACTCCGAGACCATACTGACGTATTCCATCGCGCGTCGCCATTGCTCATCTTTCACCACCTGTAATTGGTTGGTTGTAGATTGGAAAAAACTCAGATATGACGTAAGATCTATCACTTACATCGAGTAAACCACCGTAACGCAATACTGTAAGTAGAGAATGTACGTGACTCTCGCTCGTAAAATACAATCTTGTACGAACATGGCGTCCAGGACTCGAGACACCGTGAGAATATCTGTGGGCGGGTTATAAATGTGGGAGGATTATATATTAGAAACAAAAGCGAAAACTTGCATTCTTTACAGATAGGTAATTATTGTACCTGGGATTAAGCCTATTGACTGTCTCTTCTCCGGACTCTTCAATATTTCGTTGTAGATCGGCTCGTATCTTCTTCAACAAGGGTGTGCATATTCCTTGGCCGATGGTTAACTTTTCTTGCACCGTTAAACCGTATTCCTGTATGTTAATAATATATGACGTAATTCACACGAAAAGAAAAAAAAACTAAGAAAGATGAGGAATTATTATTGACGAACAAACCTGAGGGATCACTATATCCGCTAAAGATTTTGCATACGTGTACAATTCCTCCGCGTGCTCAAACTGCAACGTGTGATTGTTGTGCTGCAGATCGTACTTTATGCAATCGTAAATGTCGGGAATTTTGGATATGTCGAAACGTTTCTGCTTTGTGCAAAAATCTTTCTCTATCTTTCCCCAACGACGCCCCATCAGTTCCCAGGTTTCGCCGTGATAGAGTATCGCGTCCTTCGTCTTGGGATCTTCTTTCTTGATGCGTACAATGTCCAAAAGCTTTTGAATCAAAGTGTGAACGTGCTGGCAACATCGGACTGGATTCTTGACAAAGTCCAAAGCGGCGTTAATGCTCAGGGCATTTCCCGGATTGATCTGTTCACGATCCTCGCGAGTGAACTCTCTGTCCTGTTGCAACAGCTCGTGCAAACGTGTCTTTACCCTGTAATTAAAATATTGTATAGATAAGATAAAAATTACAATCTGATTACACATCTTATTATGATAATGACGATGAGCTTACATATTTTGATATTTGCTACTGTCGCAGTCGTTGTCCAGCAGACCATTGGTGTTCGCGCTCTTCACCATTTGCACGAGGATGGGCGTCAATTCTCCCTCCAACGCGAGTAATCCCTTCGCGAATGCCGCGGCGGTCATTTGAACGCGTCCCTCATCGCTGGCGTATATCTTCAAATCGTGGCGAAATGTTGAATGCAAGCGTAACAAGCCCAGTCCTTGCGCACCTGCGTATTCACCTACATTCCCAACGAGAGAAACAATATTAGCACGATGAAGAGGCTTGTCCAGAGATACGACGGTAATAAAACACAGCGACATGAAACAATAGGGAAGTTACTCGGAAAACTGCTATCGGGATGACCTACGTTCTCGTATCAGGATCATCGAAGATATATCGTCATAAAAATACATTAATCGTTATTAATTAATTGCATCAAACGACTGTTCGTTTATCAGCATCTTACTGCAACGTAAGAGATTATCGTAAAAAGCTCTTCAAGTTTTTGGATAGCTTGGAAAATTTACCTTGCAGCTCCTGGGGTTACGGTTTTTAACGAAAAGATTATCTCTCCACGTCAATCTGCTGTATTGTACAGCGCGTGCACGACGTCTTTTGTATGAAAAATAACGACAAAATAACATTTAATGTGTTTCTGTAGTGTTTCTAGTGCCGTTGTAAGATTGAGTTAATGAAAACATCCATTTATAAACGCAGAAAGAAGCACGTAGCGAGAGGTGGTATAAGATGTGCATGTGTGTGTGTGGTGTGTACAGTGCTAGATAAGAAACCATGCCACTCATTTGCGCTGCGACGACTCGGCGTTCCGCCGAGTCGAGAGGCAGCTGTGTGTCGAAGCATTCAAAACTGAAGAGAAATAATAAAATGTACAGTGTACTCTTACTGTTTGCGCCGACGACTCTATACAACATCGATATTTCTAAGAACAGCAATACAATCTACTATGAGAACTATGAGAAGTAAGCGTGGATCGTAAATAAAAGGTTACCGTGGTTTGGTAACATCTCTGATTCTTCCTCTGAAATAACATT
This sequence comes from Harpegnathos saltator, assembly GCF_003227715.2. Taxonomy (NCBI): domain Eukaryota; kingdom Metazoa; phylum Arthropoda; class Insecta; order Hymenoptera; family Formicidae; genus Harpegnathos; species Harpegnathos saltator. The sequence goes on along the minus strand of NW_020229955.1, from coordinate 716,278 downwards.
TGAGATTACCGGTAAATTATTCGACATATTCGACCCGAAGGCGTAATTGTACTGCATTTTACTAGCAACTACAGTTACGATATGATTGCCAATATGGTCGTTAGTGCCAAAGTGGTTTGCTTCACACTGGCAATTTTACTCGCGTCCAAATCGACTCGGGCCAACATTTGCTACTCTCGAGACTCTAACGAGGGCTCTAACAAGACAGAGCGCGTGAGACAAACGAATCGCATTAGATTGCAATTCACTTTTGCAACGTGCTGATCTCAAGGTCGTTCAAAATTTGTACGTTTCAACAGTATCTCAAGGTAATCTCGATAAAAGTGAATAATGCTGATTAAAAGCCTCGGAGAGGCCTCCATATATATATCCTCTGAATTACGTTACGTGATCCAGACGTATTACGTGCGAATCCAAAGTTTCGCTAACAGAGGATAAATTATTATAGAAGTGATCTTCGATGTTGTGTAAGAAACTTAAAAGCGAGCACGGCAAGCATATGAACATAAGATACGAACCACTAAGGTGTCTACCTTGACCACCGGGATACATGCAACGGAAGATGCGTCCCAATTCTTCCGCCTGGATACGTCCGGCCGGCGTCAATTCACCGCCCCACTTCAAGATCAAAACGAGAGACGGTTCGCCCAGTCGATCTGGATGGAAGAAAAAAAAAAAGAGTGGAGAGGCGCGCGTCCCAATATGTAGTCGTTGGAATATATTACACGACTTTCTGCTAATAGAGAGTCATGTAAAAGAAGTGAAAAAGTGAACACGCCATACTGAGATCGTTACCGTCGTCGGAAGAACTCCCTCGTGGTCTTCCACGAGGCTGGTACTTCATCTGGACCTTACGATTTATGCCGGAGAAATGTCCGTACCTGCAGCACATTATACATTTGACGATTTTATCACGAGCTTTTCGTTAATCAGGAACGGTTCACATAATTACGATTACGATACGTTACGATTACACGCACATTTCTAACACACTCTTGAGTTGCTCCAGTTTCCCTTGCTTTTCCTCCAGCTCAGGCCCCGCTGCACGGTGTTGTATTTCCGTCAATAAACTACGAGCTGTATCGAGAATCTCCTGCAGCTGCTTGGGTCGTTTCAACTTGACGTGACCGTGTTTGTAGCCATCGTACTTTGCAAATATCTCGAAAAATCTGCGAGATGTAATAATTATATTTTGACCTGCGATATTTTTCAATAAGAATAAACGCTATTTTCCAGATATTTTGTACTCACTTCGGATGACGTACTTCCACTTTCATTTTCTGCTTCGGAGTCCTGTCACCATGTCTAATAACCGCTACAACGCAACGCAACTCCATCCTAGATTGATATTAAAGTTTGATAACAACGAGTAGAAGTCCTATATTGATAACGATATTTTCACCTATACGAATGCCAACTTGAAGTTGTACTAACATTTTGCCGAATGTAGTTGGCACGATGGGAGGATCATCCAGTTGGAAGGGCACGCTCCATGGTATGTGCAATGTCGGGGCCAATTCCCTCAGTATCATATTTCCCAGAATCTTGGCACAATCATCGTAATACTTATTCGAATTCTTTACAAAACTAAATCCATTTACATCGCACACAAAGGACTGCCCGTTCGCTCTGTAAGAAAAACGATACTCGCGTTATATTATTCAAGTTCAATTTCAAATCACTCGAATCACACGAATCACGAATTGAGAAGCCGGTGTCGATACCGTTTCGCGACTGGTCGGTCCGTCGCAAGAAGCTACATATAACTGTACGTGTAACACGATACGCGCTCTAGAGTAACATCGATAACTACGTCGGACAATCACGAACACATTAACGTACATGTCATCGTGCCACGCCTCACAGTGGAATTGTACACAGGTATACAATTAAAGTCCTATACGTGTTATACAGATCTTGTACGTTTTTGAAGTTTCAGATATAAAAGATCTTTTGGTGCAATGCACGAGGCATGTACACGCGTGTGTTACCGTTTATGATAAAATTTTTAAGAAAAAAAGTGATCCAATTACTCGTGTCAATAGTGATTGTATCGTACAATTTTTTGAACATACCTCAGTAAATCGAAACCGCATACTGTTTGCTTGAAAGCTAAACATACTTTTCTGCTAATAAGTTTCTCAGCGTTGCTCAATATCACCGGATAACGAATCTCCTTGCCTTCTGAGTCTCTCTCGACCTTGCCATCGAGGGCTGGACTCTTTCTCGCCTCGGCATGAGCGTAGTCAGGTCCCACGGTGTAAACTTTAACGTCAGTACCATCGGTAGGCATAAAATCTTCGTAGATATACGAACCAGTCTTCCGAACACGAGACTCCGGAGAATATACACTACTACGACTACCTATCTGTATAACGAACAAATACGATAAGTGCTTGTATGCAAATTTTGGACTTCTCGTATGAGAAAATACTGGATATTTACATTCTAAACAAATTTGCATGTGCAACATATTTTACATCTTTATGATTAGAATACACATATGTAGGAGAGGATAATTCTTTATACCTTTCTAAATAATCTCTGACTGCCTCCACCCGCAGAAGTGGGATAATAAATGTAAATATTATGATCTTCAGCAGACACTGGTTTTTCCACAAACGGCTTGTTAAAAGTAATACCGTTCACTTCCACGTGATCCTCCGATTCCACCAATTCATGATCTGAAAAAGATTCTGCATTCTGCATATGTCAAGATTAAATATGCAACAAAAGAGCTTTCTGAACTTATCTAGGTGCACCGTTCTTATTCTATCGAACATTAAATCGTGGTAAACTTGAGTGTTTACGGTGCTTTTACAACGCAACAAATGAATTTTTACTTACGTTTCGGATCTGGCGAGTCTCTGTCGAGAACGGCGTACCGTGGAATCTCGATACCTTCGCTCTCCAGTATGGCATAGACTCTCCTTCGGTCCTATTGAAATAATCGTTCTTGTTCACGTGCGTTATAGTACGTAGTGCAAGAATAGTAACATCTGTAATTTAAAAGCGCTTCTTTACCTGGATATCATACTGCATCGGAAGATTGTTAATGATAAAGGGATTACGTAAATTCGCATAGTTTATAGCCTTATCAAGTGGAAAGCCTTTGCTATGGAAACTTATCAAGCAGTCAACTATAGGCCAATCTTCCACAGGATCCTGTAAACGAACGAGGAAAGAGACATCGAATAAAATATGTAAAAAAAAAATAAAAAGAGAAAAAAAAACAACAACAAAGCTTAACGAACGTTAGAGAACGGAAGAAAGTATTACCTTTAGTATCACATCTTCCGGAAACACAACAATTTTGATATACTCGAATTCCTCGAGCCTTGTTAAAATTTCTTTCATCGGTTTACTCTGCGATTTCTTCGCCATCGCGCATATTCCAACCAAGACTTGCTTCCCCTCTCCTTCCACATCGCTGTTGCCCATATAAGCATCATCGTTGCTGCACCCTTCTGACAGTTCAGGCTAGAAGGTAAAATGGGTGATAAACGACCAATTGCTCGAGAAGATATTTATTGTTATGCGTGTGCAAGATCGTACATCCTGATGGCACTCAATATATTTTTTATAGGTATACAATAAATAATAAACAATCATAAGACTACACAGATTAGAAAAAAAATTAAATTCACTACCACACACGCCTCTTCTTCTGAAAAATCAATAGCCCAATTTGTAAAAAATGCATAGAAGATTACAGCTTAATTCTTATATTATAAATGAATGTGCAGTTTCTATATTCCGATATATAACAAGCAGCGACGAGAGATCATAAAATCTCCAAGCTAAGTAGTGCTCACCCAGTATGCCTTAAGGCAGGACAGAAATCTGGGCTTGTCGTCAGCATTTCTTTCAGGGCAATTTTCATTGCAAACCCTTGTATGATTACTCATTATACTCTTTAGCTTGAGCTTTCGATAAGTAAGTTACACGTTGATCGCATACGTTATCGCCTACATAGAAAGGTAATACGTATATCAAGCAACAAAGCGTGAAACATGTGAATTTTAAAATGAGACTTCACTCAGTCTTTGAGTTTGTGTTTCGGCGTGAAATTCTCATCTACACATTTCCATTTCCACTTTTTCCTGTATTTTGTTATTATTATTTTTTGTTACAATCCAGAACAATATGAGAAATGTGATATCAGTCATGCAATTGACAAGCTGAACGAATAAGCCGAAGAATGAACCATGTTTTTTAACCACTGTAATAAAAGAATCAAGAAATTGTTATAAGAAAACAAAAATGTACAAGCTGAAGAAATAAGATGGGATAAAGTTCTACTTCTTCATTCTTTTTACTTGCAACAATTGTATATGATAAGTAAAGGGAAAAAAATATCCTACATCTGGTTGAAAATTTTTAAGATGTTTCTGTGATTAAGTATCTGATGAGCTATCACGAAAAAAATTTAGTAATATTTTCAATAAATATGTGTAGCTTTCTCAACTGACTCTGAAAGTTCCAATTTAAATCTTTTATTATTTTATCTACTTTCATAAAAATTCCTATATTTTCTGTTTTATTATAATCATTCGTTATTTTTGTGACTAATTATGTGGCTATGTATGTATTACTGGATATACATGACTCATGATATGATTATATAAGACAATGTACACAGTTAATCGAAGTACATTGCAGTATCACACAGTATACATATCATTACAAACATACATTTTGGGAATATGTATTATTCTTATATATCTCCTTCTTAAAAAGTTGAATGTCTACTGAGCTAAGTATACACTTTTTTGAAAATAAACAGTAAATTTAATGTCATAGTAATGTCACAGTAAAGTTAATGTCATAGTAATGTCACACATTAGTACTAGTCACTCGAAGACTCTATAATAATATATCATGATAAGAAGATAAAAAGCAAACTTTGTAGTGGGACTTGAGATTATTATTACAATTATCATGATAAAACTTAGATATTCCATAGCATGCTTATAAAACCTCAAAATAACATTAAACTATAATACAATATTTTCTAATAAAACAAAACAATTAATTTCCAATGACGTGCAATATATAATCAAGTTTAATTTTTGTGCATTGTTATGATATTATATACTAAATATTTTCCAAATAATAGAACACAAAGTTTACAAAGTTGTTAAAAAATGTTATCAACCCAAATGGTTAGATAATTTATGATTCAGTTAAAATTAATAGCTGTACATCAGTATAACTAGTGTTACTTTTACCTTCATTTCATTTTTATACATATACAGTGTAGACAAGTGAAAAAATATCTGCACTACATGCTCACTGCAAATTTAATATTAATTTATATATTATATGCATACCATTCTTGCTCGAATACTTTGCCTTATAATTTCAATTAGGTAAATTCCTGCCTGTCCAAACATCATAAAGATCCAAAATTTATCCTATGTTTATACTGAATATATTCCGTTAGATAGAAACACTTATTAACCTAAAATATATATGATGCAAATAATGCCTATACTGATTGTTTTGGTTCTTCAGAAGCTTATTACATAAGAATATATGCTTTGGATCATTTAGACATCAATATTTAAATATTTTTTTAAGCAAGAGTTTTCTAATAATTTACTTAACAATGAATTATATTTACTGCTGTCGTTTCACAGAAAAATGAGAATACTGTAAACATTGGTTGATCATTATTTTTAAATGTAGGAAATATATCTGCATTTCACATATGCAAATCACATGTGTATATATGTATATATATATATATATATATACACATGTGGTTTATGTTATACATATATATATGTATGCATGACTATCGTCTAACCTCTAAATGAATAATCTTTCACTTCACTATTTTGCAAATATCTACAAATACTTGTCACTTTTACAATACATAAACATAAGGTATAAAAATAAGTACGTAAATTGATGTTACTATATTCTGAATTATCTCAAAAATAATCTTTCTCTTAAACTGGAATACTTGTTATAGTGCAAGCATGTATGTCTGTATTTATCTGATGTTATTTTTTATGATAGATTATCAGATACAGGTCATTGTCATATGACTATTACATATAACTGAGCTAGAAACATTTATTTATCTTACATCTATAAGATATGACATATAGTGTGTGTACAGTATATACTTTGATTAAAAATAAATACATTTCCAAAATTTGCTTTGTATAATTCCTCTGTACATGCATGAATTTTGCTTGCGACCAAATTTCACTGACAATACAATAAAGACTCACCCTTTTAGATGAACGATAGATGGAAGGAATAACAGGACCTACTATAGGTGGTTGTACTGTATTTATATCTCCTATGTAGAACATTGGTCTGCTTGCATTCTTGAGACCCTGAGTGAGAAAAATTTTGTAAGACACTCGACACATTATGACATTTTAGTCACATTGTTGTAATCCCACTTACCTGATAACCATGTTCCAGTTCGGTGTAAGACATGTCAGATCAGATTTCATTGATAAAAGAAACAACCGTGTTGTATGCTCGAGCTAGACAATATAACACACTGCTGAAATCATTGCGTTATATCACGTTATTCAAGTATTAATCTCACACCCATATCGAATATATACCGATACATTATCGAGCATAATTAAAAATGACATGTACAAACAGTTCACAAATTTATAAGTTATTCCATTTGCTCTCTTATCTTATAAGCTTTTTTCTCTCACGTGAACTCTCGCGTATATATTCAACCGACAGTCTCTTTCTCTCTAGCTGCTTTAAACGAAACGCACCTTTATTTGCAAATCGTATGTTACTTGACGCGTTGTATCCCCAACAAATCGTGTTAAACAAGATTACGCGGCAATGTTTGTACACACGTAAGTCATCCAATAGAACAACGATGAGACGCAAGGTGTTGTTTATGAAACCTATCGAGATAACTGCGTTTACAACTGCGACTAATTAATACTGTCGCAATGATACGATCGATGAGCGAATTCAATGATCCGATTTAATCGCTTTCAAATCAATACAATGTAAAACACTTGCGAATTTGTCAGCAAATTACGAAGGCACGTGAATTAAAGTATACTTACAGAACAGTGCACAATTACAACTCGCGGCAATGGTGGTTATGTCAGATTAGTAATGTGATTCAAAATGCGCGATTCGCAGTGAATGTTTAAATTCACGTACACCTGGCGTCGGTCAATTTGCGGACATATTGCCAAAATCGAATCTCGAAGGGAGATGGAGGAGGGGAAAAATCTGCTCGGCGCGAATCTAACATCCGGTTGGAGGAATCGTTCTTGATCGAATATCTTCGATATTTCTTAAAATTCGATCTCTATTCTATTCTATTTTTTAACTCTAAACCACCTCAATTTATCAATAATTTTTATATCGTACAATCTATTATTTACCTTGGATGCTACTAGTTACACATATCACGTATTTGTAGCTGCGACATGTCACGGTAGCTCCAAATCACGACGCGCGGTTCAACGTAAAATCCCGTTTAACTTCAGACGGGAAAGCCACGTGACAAGAACAACTCGGATAAATTCAGGCGGGAAACTTGAATGTCAGATAATAAACTATTACATGATATCTATTATCTATTATATCTAACTATTACATTGATATCTATTTGCTTACATAATAATATACAATATCATATGTGACATTTCATAAAATATTTTATATCGATTCGTATAAATAAATCTACAGTATTATGCTGTAAATTGTGCTGCATGGAAATATAAAATAAAAGGAATATATTCTTATTATTGAAAGATCCATACACATGACTTCACAAAGTCGTCATTATAATTAATTATACCAATATATCATATTAAATATATATATATATATATATATATGTATATATTATACATTCATATATCATGATGACACACTCCATTATTAATTCTCGAGAATCAAACCAGTTACATAAATATCAGTTAGGATTAAATTTCAAATCAACTATAGTGGATAATACAGTTATAATAGAGTTTAAGTTTTATTTTGTTAGAATATCAAAATAAAACAAACCCCAAAGCAATTGGACAATAATTTGAAATACTTGTCTCTCTTATATCGTGTATATGAGTAATTTAGCAGTATTTTAGCAGCTTTTTATAAAATGTGTCATTGCATTTAAGAAGTTTAATCAAGTATTAAAACAGCAGTATTGAGAATAATAACAAAGGATATCACATCCAAAATTTATCTACTTTTTAATTTTGTTAATGGAAATAAATATGTATAAAATTATCTCTTTTTCTTATTTTAGCTATATCCTTTATGTACTTGAAGAATATATAATGAAGTATCAAAAATATGAAAAAAAGAAAAACAAAATAAAGTGAATAAAAAATATAATTTTACAGAACAAATCCATTGTTCTTCTGCTGTTTTAATAGCATTCAAATTTATCCTTGTCGTAACATCTGGATTTTAGCTTATTCCTTATGCCAGTTGATAATAATTTTACGATACAGAAAAAGCGCCATATAAAGAATTCTATACACGCTTAAAACTGATATCTATCTTTATACATATTAATGTATTTATAAGTATATATGTTTATAAGTATCGTTTACTTAAGTTAGAATAAACCTTTACCTTGCAAACTATTCATAATCTTTGTGAAATCTATCGTCATGATCCCAGAAGTCCGCATTCTTCTGCCTTGAAGATGTAATCTTTATGGAATTTAGCTTTGTGTTAACATCATCTTCTTTTTTCGTACCCAATGCACCTGTCCCACGTATTGCTCTTGGAACATTAGGACCTTTTGAATGGTGACTTTGTTTGTTACATACATCGTTAATCTCTTCTTTTGAAATTCGATGAGAAGGAACATTATTAGTTTCTTGCAAGTTCTTCGGTAGATTGTTACCTACAACTTTTATTCACATAATGTAGTATATTTTTTAATATTTAATAAGTTATCATTACCATTTTCAATCTTCGTCTCTTTATCACTGAATTTTAATTCCTCCTTGGAAAACGGATACTCGAAAGTGAGCGTTTTAATATTTGAAATATAAAATTGTCTCAGGCATGCATTTTTAATTTCATAGTTGTTATTAGCTAACTCAATCAATAGTAATAACATTGCACGATTTTGAGGACAATCACTGTTCTCTTTTAATAATGCTTGCCTAATCGTCATTATAAATTCATCTAATTGTTCTGGACATGCTTTATAAAGATCTTTACCAGATCTAAGTATCTAAAAAAAAAAAGTATATTTTCACATATTTATAATGTATTACTTTTTTACTTCAATATATACAGAATAGCTTACCTGTATCATGATAAAGAAAATATTCTCTTCGACGCTATCTTTAATCTGCATTAAATCTCCTAAATATTGAATTAATGGTTCAGCCAATATTGTCAGTCTATGACCATTATTCAATCTCATGTGATAATAAACTTCTGCATGAAGTAAGACAATATTTGCAAATATCTTTTGATCCTCTGTCTTATTTTTTTCCCTAGCTAAAAGGATAACATATGTATAGCATATCAATATTAAAGAAAACAATCGAGTGAACTTTTCATGATACTTGCACATATAATTATCTTGCAGGAAGCGTAAGAAACGAGTTCGTATAATATCCTTATTTGCATCTTCTAAGAGAGTAATTTTGTTATCACTGAATATCATCGCTAACCTTGTAGTAAAGGTATCATCGAGTATGGATTGTTTCCAAAGCATATCACATGTTTCTCTAACAAAAAAATAAAGAATTATACTAAAAAGGAGTAAAATAATTGTCATGAGACCAAAAACTGTACAATACCTGAGACTATTCTTATTGTTGGAGTTGGTCAGCAGATCTATGATCTCTTGAACCATATGTGGTGAAAGTTGTTCACAAACACCATAGGTACTTAGTTTGTTTAATATATCTTTGACAACATCATTAGTGCATGCACCTCCTGGTCTACGAAGATCCTGCTCTCTCTTTTGAAGAAACCATCCACGACCACGACCGAATGAAGTCATTTTGCAGATTTTACAAATATATCTATCGACAGAAAAATACACGTTAAAAATACACATTTAACAGATTACTTTGGAGAATGCGATTTATTGACAGATCAAATCTCACACTGTACTCGCCGTTGGACAATATATAAAACTAAACAAACATCCGAACGATTGACGCGAACCAACGCAAACTACCTTCCACCACTACACACGGGACACTTGATTTGTTTTTGCACTTTCTACACTTAAAGTGAAAAAGACAAACATTTACGCATCTATAAAGAGCAAAAAGATGTAGCGACATAAAAAGCGCAAATGCAAATATCGGATGAATTTTGTGTCAAAAGGAAGTCTGTAGCGCAGATATACTTTCTTCCAATTAAAATGAGACGTGTATAAATACACACACACACATACACATACCACCCATGTGGTAAGTAATTCTCGGCGGAAAAAAGAGAAAAAGCGCAGGAGAGGAAGTGTAGAGGGTGCAACTAATCGAATACAATCCTTGCGATTACTAGCATGACGTTTTACGCCGCCTGGCAGCTTCGGGGGTGCATTAAGTTTTCCGCCATTTCTGACAAACTGTATTCAAATTTACAACTGAGAATTGAAAATTCCATTATATCCAATGGAGTGACATAATTTGTACATCCGAATCATGACTCGTAACTTAAAAGTAATTATAATTTGTAATTCGGAAAAGTTCAAATCGTGATAAGTAACAGTAAGTCTAGGCTCCGAAATAGTAACGCCATATAGCACAACGAAGAGAGAGTATAAAGGAAGGAATGACTTGAATTTAGCCTCGCGCATGCGTGCCACCACGAACGGACACTATACGGACAATCGCCAATCGCCTATCGGTGAGCCCGCGGCGATAAATTTGTCGGAATTTGTCAGTCATCGTTGTGGCGTTGTCGCCAGTCGTTTCAAGGGTCGTTCTCGACTGTCGTATCTTACGTTTGAACGATCGAACGATAACCGTCAATTACGTCAATCAACTTGCGGGACCCTCGGTGAGTTTCACGCAAGTTGGTAATCGTTCGGCGATTCGATTCTCGAGTGCTCGAGGTGGACAAGTCGCCGCGAGTGGTAGTCGTCGGTTGTCGTCGTTCGGGTACGCGTTGTCGCGCGAAGCCGATCCTTACCAGTGTGTTTTCGCCGCGCTTGCAAGCAAGGACAAAAGAGCGATACGTGCGAGATTCTTTCGCCAAGACGCGCCTTATTTAGCAAAGCTCTCTCTAATAAGCGTCTGTCTGTCCGTTCGCGTTCAGCGGGAAAACATGACGACGGAGGAGAAGTTCAACGCCGCCGTCAACGTGATCAGGAACCTGCCGAAAAATGGTAAGTAATCGGTCATAGCGAATGTCCGCTAATTTTCCTCGCCGAATCATCGCGTTCTCACGATTGGGCCTCTAGCGCATGGTTGCACTCACGTCAGTCCTCAGAGGGGAGACAACCTTCACCTATCTATCCACGACTTTTACTTTTCTATCCATCTACGGTTCACCGTGTCGTTCACTCTCACACTCGACGACGAAAACGCGAACGACCGATATCGGCGAGGGCAACCGGTGGCGGTGGCGGTAGCGGTAGCGGTAGCGGTAGCGGTATTACGCGATCGCTTTTCGCTTTTCGCTTTCCCCCTTTGTTGATTTCTTTCCTTTCCAGCTTCTTTTCCCTTCGCTTCACACTACCCACAACACGCGCCGGATAGTTCGCATTATTGCGCACTGACTAAAGTCCACCAGCCGATATTTGTCGTCGTCATCGTTCCCTCCTGCTGGTATAATTCGGAATAACGTAGAGGCATTCGCAGGAGAGAGACATTTAAAATTATCATTGCAATAACGTACGAATCCGTTTCTTGCATTTGGACGTCAGTAAACATAAACGTATGGAAATGAGCTGCATGTTTATTTATGATTCGCAGTGGGCATTTCAAGGTTTTTCCCCCCGTATGACGCTCTGCGGCGGCGGATATTGACCTTTCACCGAATTCGCAGGGTCCACTCCGGGGGCATATTGACATGATGATCACGTTGCTTCTCTCTCGCCGGAGTTAGGTTGCACTTTTTACCCTCAGGGTGAAACGCGTGCATAACCTAGTGTCGAGGAAGAAAGAAGGAACGGGTTTTCATCCTCGACCTAAAAAACACTCGAAGAACAAGAGAATAAGCGTCACGTTCCTTTTGAACGCTCTATACACTTTCGAAACGCTCTATACACTTGTGAACGTCGTTTTCCCATCGCCTCTCTCCCCGCCCCTTCTCTGTTCCTCGTACTTTTCCGTCGCTTCTTCCGCCGATTGGAAACAAGGACGAATTTTGCGTGCACGGTAACGCGCGCGCGCCAGTGGCGGTGCAGAGAAATTCGCGAGATCGAATCGCACCGAGTCCAGGAATGAAAGTGAATGGGACTTCGCACTCGTGGCGTCGAAAGCGATATCAAAAATTTGATCTCTGAATCGTCGTGCAATGCACGACTTCCTCGTTCGCGGCGGAAAAAGTGCACGAGAATACAGCGATTACTCCGACTGCGCACGTCGAACGAACGCCGCACGGTCATTACGAAAACTTACGGGAAAAAAACTGCAAACCTTTGTAACCGGTCTTTATATCGCGTTACACGATCGCAAATCATGTTCGTCGTGTTCTAAAATTATGTCGAGTCCTCGGACTTGAGTGATCTGCGCCACTCGAGACATTGACGTGTAGAAGCACAAAAAATTAAGAAGATGCAAATGTAATATGCATGCGAGAAAAGTACAACAGAACTATTAATAAAATTGCTCACTTTTTGTTGTTTTTCTTATTTTCCGTTTTATTTTTTTTTTGTTTGCGAGATAAACTTACGTCGATATTGCTCTCTTCCGCGTTAACAGACCTGTTTTTCTTTTCCTCCTTCTCCCTTCTTACGATCGTCTCTCTTACCATCGTATGACTCACGTGTGAATATGTCTGTAATTTTTAAATCGAGATAACGGTAACAGATTATTCATACTACTTGTTCGGTCTTATTACAGTTTTCGTTGTTGTTTAAACATTTACCTTTTTCATTTTGCCACTTAGCCTTGATGTCAAGTATCATACTACACAGCTACACTTTTCCGACCACCACATTTCATAGGAACTGTGACTGTGTTGTTCCCACTTTACTTTCTAACGGCGTAAGACTAGCGGAACCATGCTTTGTGGTTAAAAATGGAATGTTCCTCTTCACTGATCGCAAAAATCGCTCGCATTGCATTAGCAATTATGGAACTCTGCTAACAAGCACTTTAAGTATCATCGCATCCATATATTAGATAGACTGTCGCACAAAGTTCATTTCCTTCTCTTTTTTCTCCCTTTTTTTTTCTTTATCTTTTATTTGCAATATTTTAAACCTTACACCGTGTATTAATGCACGCACGTGATGCGCGAGCATTTATCAACCAGCAGGATTTGCTATTTAGTTGGTAAAATATACACATTGTTAAGTCCTTGATCAGAGGGGATTGGGGAAAAACAACTTTTGCAATAATTGCTGTAATAAGAACGATTGTTGTAATTACAATAATTTACAAACAATTTACTTTCTAGAATCGTAGATTTTATAAAGATCAAGTTTCTAAGATTCTTCCATCGCAGTAAGAAATAAAAGCACACATTGTTAGGAAGAAACCGCGAACAGAGAACACGCAAAAAGTCAACGACAGTCGATAGTCAATGCATCGTTTGCAATTTGCATCTCGTGTTTTTTTGCAAAAAACACACTCGACTAAGTATCAAGATTAAAAGATCGTGAAAAGTATACTCGATCGCGTCTATATTGCTTCGAGCCTTTGCTTATCAATGACGTGTGTGACAAACACAATTGAAATTTGTCGGTTGTCGATTTTTCTTTTCTTTTTTTTTTAAATATCGACATACCTTCAAAAATGTTCTCGAATATTCTATGATTCTGCAGGAAAAACAGGCATGCTATTTTGCAAGTGAAGTAATTGCTAATGGATAGTACAATGTCTTAGGAGCGTACCAACCCAGCCACGAGATTATGCTGCGTTTTTACTCGTACTACAAGCAGGCGATCGAGGGACCTTGTCAGCAGACGAAACCCGCATTTTGGGAGGTGGTGAAGAAAGCAAAATGGGACGCTTGGACGCGTCTCGGTAACATGAGTCGCACAGAGGCCATGAATAATTACGTGGAGGAATTGAAAAAAGTACGCAGGTCTTATGACTGCCTCTTCGCGATCGACCGACGCAGAATACGTATGTGTGTCAGATAAAAACGTCGTCGTTGCTTTACAGATCGTCGAAACCATGTCTTACACAGACAACGTGGCGACTTTTCTCGGCAGTTTGGACTCATTTTACGAGAGCGTGCCGACCGAGGATTTGGAATTACTCGTAGGACCAGTGTTGGAGCGTATGCGTTCCCAACCAGGATCACCGTTATCTGGTTCACCACTAGGTTTGTTTTTTTTTTTTTCTCTCTCCTTACTACTTCTTTACGGATGATGAAATATTTCTGTAGGTCCGGCTTTTATAATCTTATCGAAGCTACCTCTTATCAACCTATGTAACGCAGACTCCGCAGTAATGTTTGTTATCAAAGTTATCCATATCGATAACCGCGTCTACGCGCAAAATATCTCAAGAAGCACAAGAAACACACGTATTTCCCGCGAAAATATTATTTCTTCTTCGTCGAGCTCCGTTGATTGAGTTTCTTTCCTTTCATGCATCAGCGTCCAGAGAAACATCACCCCATAGAGTTTGCAATGCTTCGCGACACATAACAAGCAGTTTGGAAACTAGCCCGACCAGCAGTCGCACCGCGAGCCCGTTACCACAAGACACTGATGGTGAAGAAGAGGAATTTATAGATACCGTCGAGGTACGTATGATCAACGCGTCATGACTTTGGCGATCTATTTTCTTGCGAAGCAGGATAACTTGATTTGTCGCGGTGCGAACTATTAGTCACAGGATTAGTTATCACCTCTGATCTTACGAATAATTCAAATAATTTTATTGCAGTCTGCGCCGGAGAGATCGCAGAAAGATGCATTAAAATCTCCCACTTGTCCTCAAAAGGTGCAAACCACGGCAAATAACGGAATTGATAATTCGAATACAGAGAACGTAGTAAAGGAGAACACTGAATTAACTAATGGATATACTAACGCTAACGGTCACGCGGTAGACGTGACATCGGACAGTAAACGAGAGAGAGGTAGACAGAGAACAAAGAAAGACGACAAGTTCAATGCAGAGTTCCTCAATCAAATCGCTACGACCGTACAGCATCTGCAGAGAGATCTGGACAGAGTGACGACCAGAGTGCGAAGTTTGGAAGGGCAAGCTTTACAAGCGTTGGCGCCGCAAAGTGTACGTCATTATCGTCCCACTTGTATCATATGACGAAACAATATATAGTATTCGGCGAAGTAGAATCGTGCAAGATACGAGGTGCAAAAGACAGAAACGAGTCTGCGAGATAGAAGCGCTGTGAAATCACTCGTACCTGTTTTTCTGTTTTCAGGAGTACACCGCTAAACGCGCATATCCGAGTTGGTGGCCGTTTCACGAATGCTCGCCGCGATTATTCGCCATACTAATACTATGGCCGTTCCTCGCTCATCTGCTGATCAATGCCACACAACGCTACCGCCAACGAAGACTGTGATCCTACGGTTACTATTCTCACGCAGCTGAGAAACTGATATTGATTAATCGGGTTATTGATTTTCGGTTGAATACGTACAGAGATCTATCTTATTCTACGTCTCTCGCAGGGCAATTCGCTATCCGCATGATACAATCTGCGATTACGTCCGTAAACGTAAATTGTGATAATATCTATGTGCAACCAGGCCGATCTCTGTATATTTTTGCATGTGAGCCTGTTTAAGAGGTCACGCACTTTCTCCCGACTGCAGATTGTCTGCCGAACGATCGATCCACAGCGAAAGTTTGAGTACCGTTTTAATCTGCAATCACGCTAGGTCGACCGTAAAATTCTACAAACGTGAGCTGGTTACGATGAGTTGACTCTTCAATGTTTTCCTTCTTATTTCTTTCAAGTGACTAGCTTTGAACGATTAAACTTTGTTTTTTAATGATCAGCAGTTTTATAAAGCTTAAAAATTTGTCAACCAATCGCATGATTCTTGTATCTCGGAAAAAGTGTACGACCTGGAGTAGATTATGTAAATAAAAAAAATTATACAATGGTATAGTTCAATGGTTTTTAAGGTGGAATTGTATTGTATAAATAGTTGTATATTCTTAAACTGTAATATAAATACAAAGGGAACGCAAATTTTTATGTACACATAAATGTACATGACAGTTATTGTTATACATATTCTACGTGTAATGCGGGTTTTTAAGAAACAGGGATTTTAATGTGTATATGCATCGGCATTACATTAACGGGATCATAACGTAATTAACGTGCGAAACTTTTACATTCAATGCAATTAAAGTTTCTACCTAGCGGAAAATAGCATCGGACTTCATGTATATAAGTGAGATATAAAAATACACAAATTTGTAATTGTTATTGATTGGATTTTGTACACAAGACTCCTCTCGCCTGTAAGCGGGAATTGTTTCACCAGTCAGACTTCCTTATGATGTGGTAAGAGCATCGCCCCGCTCCTTGTCTCTCTTGGTTCTACCTTTTTTTCCTGTAAAGAGAAAGTAAAGAGTGAGAAAGAGCACGAGTGTAGAAAGCACAGCTAAAAGGACTTAGACCTTTCTACGAGTAGCAAGTCACGTTTATACACGTGTATAGGATGAGCCGTTGGAAATAGGACGCTCTCATAATCTCAGGCTTATATATACATATACTGTGTACTATGGATGTTAATTATCTTTTTTCACTTATCCTACATACGCGCGTACATAACGCGCATGGAACATCATGTCGTCATCAATATTTAAATTCAATTTGTTAAACTTAAATCTTTTCATCCAAACGCATTCAGATTTATTAAAAATTTTTTCAAGCTTTAAAATTGAAATTTAACGCTTGTCCGTCGTGTCCGAGGAGAGAATAGGAAGTTTTTGCAATACCGGTAAACGTAAATCGTGATGGTCGTATATATCGCATATAACGTTATTTCTGAGCGAATAAACGTTCACGATTTACGTTTACCGTGAACTGAGAGAGACGGTATTGCAAAAACTACCTATTAATTAAAATCGAAAGTTCTCTTTCAATACGAGAACAAAATACGCAAAAACTGTTGCGGTCAACAGCAATCGGTGCATTACGAAGTTGACCAACAACAGTAGGCCTGTTTGTATTGTCTGCACTGTTGAACTGGTGCAACAAGTTGAAGTGAGAAAACCTAAGTTTGTCTCACTTTAACTTAATGCACCGGTTCAGCAGTGCAGAACAAAACGAACAGGCCTATTGCTTATCATCTTATTGATTTTTAAAATTCAGTCAACAGCGCCCACTCGCTGCGTGTTTATACTATGTCTGGCAGCCATGTTGACAACATTCGTCAAAACTGTGATTAAACTGTATACAAGCGTGTACTCTCCGAGCAAAAGCGCACGGACTGGCACGGAGGTTACATCGTTCGCTGCTGCGAAAATGACATCGTGCGACGGGATCCTTCGCAAATTATAATCATCGATTCTTCCACCGTTCAAGGTTCACTCACCGATGTCACGTGCAAACTCCACGTGAGGAGCGAGGTTACGACTCGCGAATCGCTCGAACAGCGTGAGCACCAGCGGCAGAGTGAAAGGAAATTCTTTACGCGATGGACATCAGACTGTTACTCGTGTTCACGAGTATTTTCGCTGCGAGCTACTGCACCACTGAAGACCTCGATCTGGGCATAATCGTTTTTGCAAATGTTGTAAGCAGAGAACAGCTAGATTTCTATCCTTTTTTACAACTATCCATATTGTCATTATATATATATATATTATTTTTTCGTTGTCTGTTTTTGCGAATGTTGTAAGCAGAAAATAGCTTGATTGAAAATAAATTGATTTCTATCCTTTTTTACAACTATCCATATTGTCATTATATTATATATATATATATATATATAATATATATTATATATATTATGTATATATATATATATATATATATTTCCCGTTGTCCGTCCATTCTGAGACAGAAGGTTCTTATCTTTGAATTTTAATTAGAAAAAAACGTTAAAAACATTCTTATCTTTCGTCGTAACACGTCAGCAATTTTTACAACAGTACACTACAAACTCGTGTAAAATTTATTTATTTACGATTACATATACTACATATATTACATATACTGCGTCTTACAGTTATACAGGCACGGTGACAGAACTCCAATTGCTCCTTACCCTAGCGACCCTTACCGCAGTGAAACTCTCTGGCCAGTCCCATATGGTGAATTAACAAATGTAAGTATTTATTATTAATAAGATTATTAAAATTTGTTAAGATTTAATTGTAACCAACATAAGTGTAAACTTGGTTCGTTATAGTCAATTGTAGGTGAAACAAAGAGATGTTTTATAGCATGATAAGTAAATATTTATCTTGCTTATTTTTAAGATAATTCTGCCATGAAACATGATATACCTGAGTTGGCACAACATTTAAATGCTTGGCATTGCCTCTACATGATACGAAACAACACAGATTATATAATAGGCATAAATTTAACAAGAAAAGATTGCGAAAACAATTCTCTCTGGTGTAAAAATGCACAAGAATATATAAGATAAATTTTTGAAATTGTTTTTATACACAAAATTGTAAATTCTTATACAAATTTGGAAACCTTTCCATCGCATCTTTACCTACCAATTGTATTAACATTTGATATTTTACAAAATACAGCTTGGTAAACATCAGCATTTACTTCTTGGTCGTTGGTTGCGAAAGCGATACTCCCATCTTTTGTCTGCTACGTACACACGATATGATATCTACGTTCGCAGTACGGACGTAGATCGCACATTGATGTCAGCCGAGGCGAATCTAGCGGGACTTTATCCACCAATAAAGGACCAAATTTGGGACCGTATGAAATGGATGCCAATCCCAGTACATACCATTCCAGAGAACCAAGATTATGTATTAAGTGGCAAGAAGTACTGCGCACGATACAAATGCGAACTGGAAAAGGTCCTGAATTCTCCAGAAAGGCAACGAATAAACAAAGAAAATGCAGAGCTCTACAGCTACTTGACCAAGAACTCTGGATACAAAATTTCGTCGTTGGAGCATGTTGAACACTTATACAATACCTTATATATTGAAGTACGTAGTCATTATGATAAGTATATTATATGTTCGACACGTCTCTGTACTCGGTTGCGAAATCGAAATCAATAATATGAATTTATTTCAAGAACAAGGTTTGATGACTTTGAAAGCAATATTGATTATAACTTAACTGTTGACTTGTTTAAAAGAAAAATACATTGATAAAATTGTAATGCATACTTTAATTTATCTTTCAGAATTTATACAACAAAACTCTACCACAATGGACAAGGTCGGTATTTCCAGACAAAATGAAGCCTCTTGCTGAGCTCAGTTTTACAACTGACGCGAATAACAAGATACTTCAGAAATTGAAATCGGGTAATTAGGTGATTTATCAATAGCATTGTATGTCCTTGGTTGTCTGATATTTAACTGAAAATATGTTGCCAGGTCCATTACTTGGAGAAATGATAGACCATATGGTGAAGAAATCGCAAAAGGCGTTAAAACCTGACAGAAAAATGTGGATATACAGTGCTCACGATCAAACTATTGCAAATTTCCTAATGGCCCTGAATTTATTCGAACCGCACTGTCCACCCTACGGTGCTACAGTTTTGATAGAGTTAAGAACAAACCCCAAAAATCAGTATTTTGTAACGGTATGTTATTATACGTATAACATTTAATTATACACATACACATGTATGTACATTTCTTTTCGCATATACAGGTTTCTTATAAGAATAGTACCGAGGAGCCGATACTTATGACGTTACCAGGCTGTAATACATTGTGCCCTTTAGAAAATTTTATCGCATTAACTAAAGACATTATACCTGAGAACTGGGAA
The DNA here is from genome assembly GCF_003227715.2 of Harpegnathos saltator. NCBI lineage: Eukaryota > Metazoa > Arthropoda > Insecta > Hymenoptera > Formicidae > Harpegnathos > Harpegnathos saltator. The sequence continues at coordinate 696,223 of NW_020229955.1, read as the reverse complement.
AGAGAGTGTCTATTAAATATAGCAGATGTGGACAACATCAGTTTAATAGCGATCATCAGTAATTATTTATTATGCTCTACTACATTGCATGCGTTAAATATCTACTAATAATTTTCCACTTTTGCATGCCCTGATATAGCTTTATTTATATATCTACGTATTATTTCAAATTCTAATATCCCTTTTGTTTGTTTCAGCATTCGCGACGTTTTTAACAATGATAGTTTTACTAGGTGTAACAATTGGCATTATTTATTGGTACAACAAAACAGATTACAAACAGTATTATTTTCGTTTGGTAACTGAAGCTATATAATAAATATTTAACTATATAACAAATATTTGCAACAAATTAGCATGATGAAAGAAAAGAGAATTATTAATGAGAATTATCGATGAGAAATGATATCAATATTGATGTATTTACAATCAAGTTAAGCGTGAAATTTTTAACTAATGTACATGATGAGTATTTCATCCTGAATCCATATTTAGATTCTTCTAAGGTGAAGAACATTTTATCTTATATATACAACAAAGAATGATTGTTCGTATCAGTTATACGAATGGAACGCAGTATTATGATTTTAAGAATATTGTCAATCAATGAAATCAATAGAGTTTTTTATCTGCTAGGAAACTTTTTTCCCCATTGATATTTTGTGTTATATATATTTTATATAAAGATAGGCAATATTTCGCAATTCAGGCTGAGATACTCAATCTACACAATAATTTAAGTTTTAGATGACTATTGTCTTCTATATTTCAAAAGAATTATTTTATGATAGATGCATTATTTTACATATATGGACTAATGAATTTTATTCATAGATGTAAAGAGATTCGTGAATCTGCGATTGTATTCTCTTTTTAAATCATCTGTCATATGTGTGATATTATAAATCTTTTGGCATCAGTATCTATAATTGGTTTAGATTGAATTGTTACCTATGTTGTAAGCACATTAAGTTTATCTTCACGAAATGAGTATTCGTTGTCATTTCTCTGTGAACTGCAGTGTGTGTGCTTATCTTTACAAAAGACAACTTGTTGAAATTTTAGCGAAAGTCCGACCATTGATAATAACAATTTATACAGCGCGTGATTACTTAAGAGATAAATAAATCTCTGATATACGAACTAAACACACGGAAAATTTTGAAACTATTGAAAGAGACGAATTCAGATACTTTTATAAAAGGTGAGAAGTATGATACCAATGAGAATATGTATATAGTCTGTTTGATAAGAGCGTGCCCTACGAAACTTTTACATGAAAATCGTTAAAAGGGAAATCCCAACGGGAGCTGGTAGAGAGGTGGACTCTGCCTGCTAAATGCTTTGTAGAGAAAGCTTCAGTTGTCCAACTTTCACGATAAAAAGATATATTTCGCTACGAATGCCATAAACGCATCGCGACTCAAAGTTGTGTTTCTCTATACACATCCGAAAGGACCGAAAATGTCACGCTAAGCGGCTGCTAAATACATGAGAAGGTCTAAAGCATGTGTAAATAAGTCGGTGAATCGCTACATATATATAATCGCTATATATATATATATATATATATATAAAGGTGAATAATGTCGAAAAAAGATGCGCAAAGTTACCTTTTTCTTTTACTTTATTACCATCTGCCCAAAAGTAGAAAATATCAGAGTTATTTTTCTACCGCATAAAACAAAACAATGACGTTAACTTATTAGATTAGCCGTCACAGACATTGAGTGTAAATCCCATGAAAAATATTTGAACATTGCTGAAAGTTAAGCTTTATAGAAAGAAAGGAAGATCACGAGTCGACAAATTCAATTGATCTGAAGATTTTTACCTCAAGAATGTGCCGTAAAATTACTAGAAAGTATGCCTCGCAATGCCAGGCAATTATTGATACGAAGGTGACTGGACAAGTTATTAATAATAATCAAGTGATATGTGTGTATTTTTTCTCAATTTATTACAATGAATTGTTCTCGAGTTATGCCGGATACGCTCTTATCAAATAGACTGTACATTGCTATTTGTAACAACGCGTTATATTGCGTAACTTAATATGTACATGTGTTATGTAATAAATACTCGGTTAAATGCAATTTAATATGTTGCAAAGTGTAGTGAACAAATTTCACAACAGACGTTTCCAAGAAGCGACTTACAAAAATTTCTTTTCTATAGAGCCGATTTCCGTGGGGATCTCAATAAGAAATGTACATTTTAATTACTATAAAAATATACCGTAATCGTTACGCGAGACATGTGATACTGTTACGATTGTCTAGTCATGATAAAGAGCTTGAAAATCAACGTTCTCCTCGCATAACAGAATAATAACAGAATAAATGTAAAAGAGCTGTGTAATACTGCCCGTAGAACAAACGTTTAGTTGCAGAAATTCGATCATAGAGATGTGATAGCAATGACGATCGAAATTACAAGATAAATTTGTAAGATTATACTTTTTAATGGCTTTAATAATGATTGGACTTGTAAACGCACTTGTACACTTGTGTATGTTCCTATTTTGAAATTCGTCACTATTTTATAACTAAACGCCCCTGTCAAATTACATTTGATATAATTGTAAGTATTAAGGAGCAAAGTATAATCTCACTAAAAGTATTTTTGTGATATCTAAAACTTTATAAATAGTATGTTACGTAATAAGTGATGAAATGCTTCGTCGCAATGCATTTGTTGTTGAAGCAATTGGCAAACAGATATTGTATTTATTTTATACACCACAATGTAAACACTCGCCTTGATATGATATTTACAACTTTAATATAATTTTCACGTGTATTTGTTTTTTTAAATAATTACGTGTAAAAATTATATGAATCTAAAATATACACATATATAGAGAACTAAATATAATTCGCAACAAACATAAATATGTATCTAAACACATCGGTAACAATATTGTATATGATGTGATGCGTATAAATATACTTCAACTCAAATTTATTGTAAAATGTATAAAATAAGTGCCTAAATTACCATCCTGCTGTGTATTTTTGCCCAACGAAATAACGCGTGCGTTTAATGACGGAATGTTACACTGGTATCGTAAAGTGTTATCAGTTACCTCCTCCCTCAATTACGTCCTGTATAACTGAATGTAGTTGAACAGAAATGATGTTGATTATCACGTACGCACGCTATCGCTTATGCATCCGTTACCAATATGTTGATTACTAACAAATTAGTATTCTGGTATAGATGTGAAACTGCCACCCAAACTTTCCTGTATGGTAAATGCTGGGTTTGTTCTGCAATATATTCAACATATTTATATACTCTCGACATTTATTATAATTAAAGTAGTAATTAGCTGAAGTAGATTTCAATCAATATCGAGACAATGAATGGAATGAATCTTAACTGTGTTCATTCTTACCTCAGTTATGACCTCGAGATAATGCAGTCAGTGTGGTGAACTCAAACTTTTCGTGTGTTAAATTCGCATGCAATGAAAGTTGTTGGTTAATCACTTATCTTATATGAACTCTCTTTTGAAGTAAGCACATCAGTGACCAAACAATAGGACCAAACAAAAACTGATAGCAATTGATGGGTAAGAAACAAACGAATTATCGTCCATTAACAATGATGAAACACCATATCATAACAATGAAATATCATTATCTATTCCACGTAACGAAGGAATGTATTTTCGTCAATATATCGAGATAATATCTAATGGCACATACCAAGAGACATCATGCTGACGTCACGAGTTGTTACAAGCACATTTCCAACGCGACATTGTTTTTGCATGTTTCCGTTGGGACACAAAAGTCGTACTTGTCTCGTACATTTAATCGCATTACTTCCACTAAGCGTTTAATGAGGTTTCTGACGTATTGTGGAAACTATGAATGAAGAAAATTCAGTCTGAGTCACACATTTCAGCATGTACAACAGAGTGTGTGTGTGTGTGTGTGTGTGTGTGTAGTTAATTTTATATAATAATACATTCAAAGTTATTCAAATTTTTGCTGAAGTACTTTATATAGATTGGCAATATAAGCATAGTATTTTTAATTTTTAATTCAATTTATTTAATAAATAACGGATTATATACTCTGACCCACTCTGAAGGATAAACTTTTACTTATCGCTACTGAAAATCCTCCTTACAGTTTGCGCAATGATATGGAAGTGAAAAAAATTTGCTTAATATTATGCATTCAATGTTGAAGCGCATGCACTAGTTAGAAAGTATGCTTTCCTAATAAAAGAGAAACATAGATGTTAACGCAAGAATACTTTTACGCAACACTCGATTTAATCAGATCATGATTCATTTGTGCGTTTAGCCAGGCAAGTGCGGATTGTTTGAATCCGGTTCCACCGGATTGGTAAGATAAATGGGATCAATTATTTATATTAATTGAACACATGAAGCATGTGATGCAGATATATCATATTCCCAAACATTCCCACACTCATCATGCATGCAGGTTTCAGGAAAATATATATACTTTTGCATTTCACAAAGCATGCTGTGAGATTTGTCGACGCATTTGGACGCGATGTCAGCAGTGTACTGTTTTGTCGCCTCGAGAAATATTCTGTACAGCGTGCTGCCTAACATGCTTTGTTAGTTTTGTTAATTGTTTGTGAACTCACATGTGTGTGCGAGGTAATTATTGCATTTCCTGAAAGGAAATCTTTATATATACCATCGCATGACTCGCATGTCGAGTGCACGCCAAATCGCATGACATGTACGACATACACGCGCGTGAGCACCGAGAGTAGCTTTCTTTTATAAAATCACGCTTCGTTCGCACCAAAGGTCTCGTATCTATACATATGTATACATACACATTAGTACACATACAATTAATATACACAGAAATACGTATTATCATCCTGCTTAGCAATCTCCCCGGTTAATAAATATTCCGCCACATAGACAAACACGTGATTAGTGATTACTTGAGGAAAGACGATAGTTCAATTACGATGATTACGATGATAAACGAACATTGTTAGAGAACTCTGCTTACCTAGCGTAAACTGCAGGATTCGATATACCGAGCGTTGTGCTTACGGGCGCACCGATGTACTTAGTGACAAACTAGAAAAAGATTTATCTCTGATAATTCAATCGTCGGTCAACGTTTTGTGACAATCAACAAGTTGTGAAAAATCAATCACACAAGACACGAGACAAATGAGATATGTCACGCGCGAGGAGAAAGATATATACATACCCAGTGGTTACCGAGGGACGTTGCACCCATGCTCACAGCCATGTGAATAGCCAAATAGGTGCAGAAAATTAGATATAAAATCGCGTATATGGACATACCGAGGTACACGGGCCAAGTGTGTGGCAAGTCCTCTTGAACGGTTTGCACCACGAAAAAAATGTTTATCATTATCACTAGGACCGACAGCGCAGTCGACACAATCTTGTTGACTCTGCAACGTAGATGCGACACACACTTGCATATACACTTGAAGATTCGAAGATGAATGTGAAAGCGATGAAGAAATTATACGTACATTCCGTTCCGGAATTCACCCATAATCTGAACACTGCTCGTAAACGCGATCGTGGGCAAAGTGGCGAACGGTAATTGCAAGCTCATTATAGCGTTCAAGATATCGTTCATGTTGCTTAGGTTGCTCATGTTAGCGAAGAACGCCACGAGGAATGTGGGCACTATGGCGATCGTCCGGGTGAATAGGACTCGCTTCCAACGGGCCCATTGTAGATTCAGAAAGCCTTCCATCGCGAATTGGCCAGCGTAGGTGCCGGTCATTGTCGAGGACTGACCAGCGGCTAAGATGCCGACAGCCCATATGTACATTGCAGCCGCGCCGAAAGAGCAGCCGAGGAAGACCCCACTTTTATAGAGATCGGCCTCTAATGTGACATTGTTCCTCTGGAAATTGCGAGATTTCCTATTAGCAGATGTTCGAGGGAAACATTAGCAAAAATTTAGTGGAACTGAATGTACTTACCTCGAAAGTTTCCATACCAAGGGTGTAATTACTCGCCTCGCAAATGTTATACTGTAAAACAAAACAGATATATATGTAACTAGCGCGATCTCGTGATAATCTAGGATTATCTTCATCGCTGCACTCACAACATCGTTGTTAGTTTTCTGAAAGAGACCATGAGCGAATACAGCAACGACGAACACGTTGATTACAAACGAGACGAATAACGCAATGCTGGCTTCGATGAAGTAATACATATTGGCGTCCTTGATTTTCGCCGGTTGTCTTCGATCGATATCTCTCGACTGGAAGATTGAAAAGATATCTCATTACATGCTGAAGAGTTGCTGAAGACTTTTATCTTTAGTAATTTTATTTTAATCTTTATTTTAAGTACGTATTTAACTTCTACCTTGACTAAAGCACTGTGAAGATACAAATTATGCGGCATAATGACCGCACCGACAATTCCTACAGCTTGAAGTAACACTTTGCTGTCGTAATTCATTCCGCCATACCACGGGACAAACATACCTCTTACAACGTCTAATTGAGGAGGATCGGAAACGACGTACTGAAAAATCCAAAATCGGTTTTAATGACCTCGGAGTTGTTTAAGGATTTGCGGCATGCATTCGTGAACTATGCGATCGACGGAAGATTTTCCAACTGATTCACCTCATAGCCGAAAGTCACAGCCATAATTGAGATTAAAAGACCGAAGAAGAGTTCCAACTTCCTCAGGCCATATTTGTCCAAAAATAAAAATGTAAATGTGTCAACTACGGTGATTAGTACGCCGCCCCATATAGGAATTCTGAAACATAAGAAATGAATATGACTGGCCGAACTGCTCTCGTCGTTAATCTTGTTTTTTGTCTGCATTCCTTTATCACAAACACATTGCACATATATTTACGCACATTATCTAAGATATTCCGCGGCCATGGTAAAAGAGAAGAAAATAGAAAGAAATCATAAGCAAGTAAGGATAACGACTCGTGCTTAGATTAAAGAACATCAGGCGCATCGGTAAATTTGATCGATGATATTTCCAATGGAGTTTATAAACATACCTACACATGTATAGTATGTGAGCGATATTAGTTTATCCCCACTATATATTGTGTAGTTGGAAAGCTTCTCACATTCTACTAGCGACTAATTTTATCCAGCATTAGGGAAATTAGTATGACAAATAGTGACGTTTTAATTGTTTCAGATTCTCCCGAGAATATCTTATACGCGTTAGCTTGTTTGTATTACTAGCAAATATTTAGCAATCATATCAGAGACACTTACGCTTTATTAGATAAGAGATAAAGGGCAATAGCCGTTCCTATTACTTCTTGCATATCGCTACCGATAATCGCTATTTCAATCATTATCCATAAAATGAGTCTAGGTACTTTTTTGTATTGTCTGTAACACATCTCTGCTAGATGCAGACCAGTCACTACGCCGAGGCGTGCGCTTAGTCTTTGCATAACCAGACCTAGGACAGTAGCGCTTAGTAGTATCCATAATAACTGAAAGCGAATACATCAACAGAGGATGTCAATAAAAAAAGAAAATCTGAAATGTTCCACAGTAGTAATAAAACAAATGGAAGCGCATTGTGCACTGCAGCACACTTGGCTCTCATCGTGCAAAAATCAGAGGCATACCTTGTATTTTGCTACCACTCCAGATTGCAAATCTGATTCTATGTTGCCAGGATCCAAGTAAGCAATGGACATTAAAAAGCCAGGTCCTGTGAAGGCCCATAATTTCCTAAAACTAAATCCCCCCTGCAAGAGAATTTTCGGTCATTAGAAAACACTATTACATATAATATTATAAATGCAATAGGGATAACAATAACATTGCATTCATATTGACACTTATCGGTTACACAAGATCAGCTTACTGTCGTTGTCTCCGGCACTTGCACCTTCACGTCGGCAAAGTAAGTTTGATTATTATTCGGCGACAGCGAAGTGTTCTCGGTGGCCTTGTTAGATTCCGACTCGTGCATACGCTGATGTGGCACTGTTGTGACAGTGACATCGCCGCTGGATTTCACGTCGTAACTTTTCTGCATAATGAATCAACACGTTGCTCTCTGGAAAAGATATTCTGATAACTGCGGCACAAACAGGTCAACTGGTTTCTTAAATCGTCTTACTCGCGGTCAAGTAAATTCAAATGTCAGAGTGATGCAACTGAGTGACATAAAAAGAACACGATATTGATGTAACGAATGGTCCGGGAAAAGAAAAGGTGGAAGAAGTTAGGTAATAGCGTTTGGAAAGCGGCAGCGATCCAAGTGCTCCGAGTGATCCAAGATGAGATTCGTCGTTGACACAACACTAACAGCAAGCAACGCTCGACTGATGCAGATTGATAGATCGCAGGTCGATCCTGAGTCGCATTGTGTGGAAATACCGAGCGAGAGAGAGAGAGAGAGAGAGAGAGAGAGAGAGAGAGAGAAAGAGAGAGAGAGAGAGAGAGAGAGAGAGAGAAGGAACAGAATTTCTACTTACTTCGCGAGGATAGCAGAAGAAGCACAAAAATCAGCAAAGCGAGGGGATTCGTAGGCCTGTTCGGAGGTCACGTTCGCTTTAGTGTCATCAATACCACCTACTGCGATCATTGATCGTGAATCATTCGCGCGACTGCGACCAGCTGCGACGCAGCGAAACCAAACTACCAGATCCACCGTTCGCCACTCACTGACGAGTTGCTGAAAGCCGTTTATTTTGTCGAACTTGGCCAATAGATCCGAGGAGAGGGGTTGACCATCAGGGACGTAAGTACTCCAAGCCCTGTAGGAGAGAAAATAACATCTTGTTAGAATATAGAAATCGTACGCGAGACAAGGAATACATTGTTACCGCCCAATTTTCTGCTTCGCGCAATTTTCACTTGAGAAATATCTTCTATTTTTATTCGTCAGCTAGCCGAAAGAAAAACTCCCTTATCTTATATTTGGATATTTTCGCTGAGAGATCGATCGCACGTCAATTGAAGAATCTACGATATAAGTAAGATAGTCCGAGGCATCTTTGAAGAACTCTATGATATGAAAAAAACGAAAAACGACATTTTTATTCTAAAACAAAATTTCGTAATTCTCACGGTCGATTTGGTTACATCACTGCGTAACAGCTGCGATAAGCTGCGTCGTAAAGAAAAAAGGTGCGAAACGTGCAGATTCGAGACGTAATTCTATACGAGTATACACTCTGCACGCGTGGTGAATTACAACACGGCCGCGACACTGTCCTGGGAGTTCCCCGCGTTTATCTGCCTATGGCATAATTGCGCGAAGTAAACGTGTCCTTCCCTCGCGAGGAGCATCTTCCGAGCATCTTAAATCACGACTTCGCAATTCCACGTAACAACTTAAATAAGGCGTACACACGATTGTAATAATGCAATACGTGCATAATCGTAGGCGCGATAGGATGTTACGATTAAAGAGGGAATTGGGTTAATGCCATAATAATGGTAGAGAATGATATGATTCTAAGTGTACGGAACACGAAGAAGCAAACCGGTTATGAGTCACACCGGTCATGAGTATCAGCATCTCTACCTGATAATGACAGTTTCATCTCAATGAGATATTTTTATTGGTCATTTTACGGCTACTGAAAATAGCTTCCCGCAAATTGCAACGAAAGTGAAGTATCCACCTATCTTTTATTACTTATAAACTTTTACCGACGCTGATATAGATAAGGCTGATTCTTAACGCACCGCCATGAACACATCTACAAGTAGAAAGCAAAAAAATACCTCAAACCTTCGTTTTCTCAAAACGCGCTCCGAGAGATTTCTTTTTCGGAATTCCCTCTTCTACGTCTTACTGTGATTCCTTCAAGAATATCCTGTTAGTACCTCTTGCTGAAGAAACAAGCAGAAAGCAAAAAAATTATCTAAAACCTTCGTTTTCTCAAAACACGCTCCGAGAGATTTCCTTTCCGAAATTTCCTCTCCTACGTCTTATTGTAATTCCTTCAAGAATATGCTGTTGGTATCTCTTGTTGACGAAACAGGCAGAAAATTAAAAAAAAATCTAAAAATTCGTTTTCTCAAAACGTGCTCCGAAAGATTTCCTTTCCGAAATTTCCTCTCCTACGCCTTACTGTAATTCCTTCAAGAATATCCCGTTGATTCCTCTTGCTGAAAAAACACGGCTTTTTATCGTCTTAATGTCAACAAATATAAATGACAACGCGATCTGATAAAACACAAAACCCCAATACGTTCAGTCAAAAGCAACATTCCACGAAAGCACATGTATGCCGGAGACGACAAAAGGACACCATATTTAAAAATCATACACTTGTCAATCGGCACGTAACTTAATATCTACAATATCTACAAGTAGTTTAATCACCGAGATGATTAGATACGTCAGACGCATTCATTTTTCCGGCATATCGCATTACCTGATTACGGTTGTTTTGTAAATGAAAATAAATTTAGAAAACCATCACGAGATAACATCACGCAGAGACAAACTAATATAAATTAAAACACAACACACGATGGTATTTTTATTGCCATTTAATTAGTATCCAGTTACACAAAAAGATAAGAAAAAAACATGCAATTGTTTGATAACACCGAATTTTGAATAATGTAACAGGATATTTAGAAAGGCATACAATAAATGATTATAACGATGAAAAGTATTTTAATTATTAAAAAGAAATTAGTAAAAAGGAATTATTAAAAATAAATAAAAAAACAATACAGGCACGATGATACTACTTACTTAATATTTATTACTTACTATACTCACTATTAGTCGTGCGAGAAATAAAGAAAAGATATTATTATGTAATCAAACCCAAACTTTAAACAGCACAAAACAAAGTTGCAAACATAATAATAGCGCGTCTTCGCGCAGAAATAATAATGAGACGTAACGTGTACAAACGCAATAGAATATTAGCCAGTTATCTTGCGGTTGCAGGGCAATGAAAGAAAAATATGCATCGTCGCCGTTAAATAATAATTGATTATGCAGCGTATCCGGAAGGCTTTAAATTTGATACAATGCGCCAGCAGGAAACCACCGAGAAATGAGTGATAATAAAAATATTGTTTCCACTCGCATATTAGCTCATATCTGTTGGCGAACATTCGCGCGAGAATTACGGCGGTGACAAAATGCAGGTAAGATAATTTTGACACGATAACTTCTTTTTGTCAGTCCTATTACTCTGGTCAAAGTGTGGTAATTCTTCTTCTACTTATAATGTGTAGATTACATAAGCAGAGAGGGTCTGCAGTTTTAGGCGAACTTTGAACAGCCAGGAGCTGTCCGAAGATATTTACAATTTTTGACGCGATAAAACAGCCAGATTAAACATCAAGTTGATGAGAAAATTCACGCGCTTCTTTTCCACACGAAGCTCACTACGGAGATCGAAGTATTCAACACATTTCGATAAAAATTTTAATTTTTCCGAGCGAGATGCTGTCATATATTGCTGTTTTGTTTCTAATTAATATCATTCGATATAATTCTTATTTCATTCGTAAATATCAAATTTTATGTATCTACGATTCTAAGGAGTAATCGTAACGCTGTGACATTCATGACTCATCTTGGTAAACCCGTACAAGGAAAAGTCAAACGCGACATTCGGAGAATATGAGCAATGGTAATTCCTCGTTCCATAAGTTACGATACAAACAAGATTTTCCTTTCGTCATAAAACTGCAAGTCGATAGAACGCTTGAATAGAGGCAGAAGCGTTTAATTTATTATCGTATTTTTTTTTTCTTGCTTTTGACGCTTTGCAATCTTTGATAATGCGCTTAGCCGCTCGAGCTTGGTCAGTTCTCATACGTAAATTCCGCTTTGCAACGATGACGCAAAAACCAGACGTCCCGTTTAAATTAAACGCTCGATCGATAAAACGTACAAGATAAGACACTGTACGAATCTTAATCAATTCAAACAATCGTAGGAATTATTTGACCCTGATATTGTTGTCGTCACAAATCTTTTCTACGTTCAAAGGGAAATTTTAAAATCTATTAAATGTAACATTATTTAAGTTGATAAAATAAATCTTGATTTTGAATATATATTGGCATTGACGTTATTATTTAATTATTTCTCAAAGATACAGATTTCACGACAATCGTGTTCGATCGTAGGATTATCGAATCATCGATGTTTTCGAGATTACCATTACACATAAAATATATATACATATATAATTATACATCGTTCAGGAGGAGAGGCAATGGCGCGCAGATTAAATCTAATCTGGACTAAAGTGGAAACGTGGTATCCGGCATGCAAAGAGTACTTCTTCTCGATTCAATCAATCAGCCGAAGTATCGATCGATGTATCCTCGATAAGAAATATATACAATGGGTCTGTTCTTTTTTAAAGAATTTTTTAACCAGTGCACACTAATGCAATAAGTCGGAATGAGAGAAGATATATCTGTGTCATTCCAACTTACCGCACTTCAGAAGCCTTTTGAAAAAAAGAACGGACCTAATATATTATTCCTCTTTAGGGACGTTCTCAAATACACATAGTGATCGAGTCTCTAGCACAATAAATAAGCAAAGGATCTTGCACGATAATCCTTTTTCAGTCACTAAATTGACAAATTGTGTGTACATTCATATTTATTCGGCAGCCTTTTTTACACATCTTACGAAAATACTTGAGATAAAAAATGTAGCATAGTGAGGGAAAACGCACGCAATCTCCGGTGTTACAATGGGAGTTTTGCAATGTCCGCCATCGATAAATTACGGGGACATTTCGAAGAGTATATAAAGTGTAATTTTCATTTTTTGAGAGGTTAGAGTCACGGTGAGTCACGGTGAGAGACAATAGCCGTGCGCGAACTTGGCGCATGCAGGTGCACTCCTACACAGCAGAGATTTGTCGTCCTACTCGAGCCGCTGCCCTGCTCCGATCTTCCGAACTGGTGCGAAAGTCGTCGCCGCCGCCGCCGCCGCCGCCGCCGCCGGTTCGGGAGACACAGACCCGCAGACAGATACGGAGAGTATACGGTATCCGTATATTCGCGCAGCGCGCGTGTCGCGCGGCAGTACTTTCGGGATGATTCAGGTGAATTCAGGCCGTGAGCCGTGAGAGTCATGGACGAGAGTGCACGGTGTGTCGCGTCGAGCGCAATCGGAGAGTAAGTTGATCACACTTGCCGGCGCGCGGTCGCGCTTATATTCCGCCACCGAATTGCCGTACACACGGTTCACGCGCGAGGCTGTGTGTTGGTGTCGTTGCGGCGGATTCGGAGCGGCGAAAAGTACGAAAATCCTGCCGTGCATAAGCAGGAAGACCCTCCGTCCGCGTGCATTCACGCCTCAGTCATTGCGGGACAATCCGAAAACGAGGGGACAAGTGCAAGCAGGTATTGTGCGTTAATCGAGCAATTTATCGATATACAGATATATATATATATATATAAGTACATCTCTCTGGCGAAAAAAATTATTATGCAATCGTCGCGTGCCTATGCTACTGATAGAGGTTACAAGTATAACCGAACCGAGTTCTTTCTCGCGATAACGCGATTCTTCGACACCGGACGCCGACGTCTCGCGTGAGTCATGTCTTCGTCCGTGCCTTTTAGGTTGCGTTCAGCGAGCGCGTTATCAGCACTCTAAAAGACGTTCGTATTCTATCTTTATTATTTATTACATCCTACAACAAAGATAGAATACACTAATGGCGCTGATAGCTCGCTCCCAAACACGCAGCCTTGTTGCATTTTCGCCGCCGTTTTATTCTCTGTGATTTTTTTTTCTCTCCCTCTCTTCTTAAAAATGCTGAGTTTTTCGTGGGGTTTTAAACGTAGAAAATTTGTCATTTTTCGAGTCCACGTGAAAAACAAAGGGTTCTGCGCGATGTTCCGTAGCATATTTGTTTGTCTTTTGGCGACACATGTTATTCACATGTTATTCAAACGATATGAATGTAAAGTAAAGTACAACATGAGCACGATAATGTACGGGGAGAGAAATGAGAATCGTAATGGCAGGAAATACGGACCTTAAATTACTTTGGCCATGAGCCGTTCCCTTTATACTATACTTTCTACACTTCCGACTCTCTTCGAAGAGAGCGTGAGTCTAGTGCCGTTTCCACTCCAAGTGCAGAAAGTGTAGATAAAAAGGAGCAAACGTCAGACTTTTAAGCAGAGGTCGTTGCCATTGCACGTTGTACTGTCAATCGGCCTCTGTTAATCGGATCGCGGTGAGTTCTTTTTCTTAATTTTTTTTAAAGGGTCTACAGGAGCCATACTAGAGACCTCTCGCGGAGACCCGCGAACTAGGCAAAATTATATTGCGAATTATGAACAAAATACAAAGAGAATCACCTTATATGTATGATATTTGCAATCAAGAGAAACGTCCGTATAAGGGTCGTACAGTGCGCTTTTTTGGAAAAAAAGTCGAAATAAAAATCGATTAAATAATTGAACCTCCATCCCGCGGTGCAGCACGAGCCTATATTTTCATTTATTACAAATTTTCAAGAACCTAAATGCAAAATCGGGCTCTGTACCGATCTAGATACTAGTACTAATATAAGGAAGATGCCTATGTAAGTCTGATAAGCGAATATGATGTCTGCGTGGCAAAATATGCTTTGGTGCAGATAACACGGAATAGAAGAAGATGCTGCAACAATTCGGTGATAATACACGTATCGTCAAAGAGACGAAATATTGTATCTCGTAAAATATGTTATTTCGAGTGACTCGCAGCGACGCTTGGTACGGCTGACGCTTTATTAATGTATGATAAATTTTTGACGGCCTGATTTCAAAATCTGGCTCTGTAGGATTCTCGGGGATAGTTCAAGGAAGATACCATAATAATTTGGCGGTCATATATTACATCAACAAGGCAAAATATTGCTTCTTCTAAAATGGTATTCCACCTGACTCGCTGCAACTTCTGGTACGGCTGATGCTTTATTTAGATATTCTAAATTTTTGACGGCCTGATTGCAAAGTCTGACTCTGTATAGGGTCCTCAGGGATAGTTCGAGGAAGATGCTATAACAGTTTGGCAATTATACGTATCGTCGACGAGGCGAAATTTTGCATCTCGCAAAATAATTTTTCGAGTGATTCGCTGCGATGCTTGGTACGGCGGACGCTTCATTTATTTTTTATAAATTTTTAACGGTCGGAACGGCAAAATCTGGCTTTGTGGGGGGGATCTCGGGAATAATATAAGGAACATGCCATAATAATTTGGCGGTGATATATAACGTCAGCTAGACAAAATACGTCAATTTGTAAAATGGTATTGCACGTAAGTCGCTGCGACGCTTGGCTCTCTCGCCAAAAGCCCAAAAGCCTGGAAAGCATTTTCTTGCCGAGTATCGGCCGGCGAAATGCCCGAGTGAGTTCGGCCTGGTCTACAATATGTGTTGTAAGCTGCAAGCCGTAAGAATTGGCGAATCACAGTCGATTATTACAAAAATAATCGGCTATAATTGATCAGTTCTTACGACTTACAGCTTACAACACGTATTGTAGACCAGGGGCCCTATTCTTGAATCTATACGCAACTTTACGTATACGCTTTCCGTTGCGTTTAATTACGTTTGACAACATTGGAAAACATATGCACTTTCTGCAGATACCGACCAAAAATACGATACGATGAATTTTAATTGGCTGCGTTCAGCAGAACAAAGTGGAAAATATGGAACTAATATGGAACTAATATAGAAAAATCTTCTTGATTCTTCCATTATTTCAGCATGTTCTAGCGCATTTATAACTGGTATGTTTAACTATTATATCGTCTAAATCCATTATTGTTACACAATTTTACTCTATAATTAAAATGCAATGAAATTTATATGCTATTTTCTCTTAAATTTCGTATTTATTATTTCTCTTACGGATATGTAAAATCAGCTATTATTTTCCACTCTTTTAGCCGTCTTAGCGTTGAATTATTCTTCTTCTTCTTAATAACAGTGCGCTTCTATGTGTACTCTTATACTCCACTTTCTGTACTTTGCATAACGTATCACATACGTTTCGAGAGAAAGGGTCAGAGCACAGACTTCTGCATAACGCATAATACACAACGCATAAGAGAATCAACCAATCAGAGTTCTTCATTTCTGTCCTGAGGAGGGAAATGAAGAAAACCAATTGGTTTATTCTCTTATGTGTTATGTATTATGTGTTATGCAAAAGCCTGTGCTCTTGCCCAAACGGATGGTATTACCCATTCGTTGCATTGCGAATGATAATTTGCGTATACGTTTCACTTGCGACTGTCAAGAATACGGTTCTATGGATTTTCCATTGCGATTAGTCGAAACTTGCCACTTACGTATACGCAAGTAGCGCAAGAATAGGGCCCCAGGCCTAAGACAAGGACAGCGATCGATTGTTCGTCCTTGTCAAACTGACTCGACTCAACCTTCCTGCTCTTGCGCGCACGATGTTGGTTCGTGGTCTCGCCGCACGAGGCCTCCAAAGTCAACGCTGCATTTGCCTCTCGTTCTTGTAGACCCTCAAGCTGTAATTATGGTGCAGCGATTTCAATAATAATCACCTGCGTCAAAATTCGTATGACCGAATAGAGATAATAGTCGCGTGTGACAGAAAACGTCTCGACTAACGTGACTTGTTGTGTTGCAGAAAAATGTCAAACGTAGGTAATTTGGAGCAACAAATCGCGAACTTGCAACTCAACCATGGCGATGACGCGGCCAAGACTGTCAAACCCGGCAAGAAGGTCGGGCCTGCGGTGCCGCCCAAGCCTAAAAGATCCCAATCTCAGGTGAATTCTATGCTTCTTCTGCTGCTGCAAACTAACCTAACATTTGTCATTGTATACTAACATATTTCATACTTCTCTCGTATGCGTTCTTCGCACGCGGATGCCACTATGGTAAATTCAATATATCTTATCATGGAGTTTTGTGATGTGATGATCAAGATATCTGAGATATCTTTTTATACGCATGTTCCAGATACCGCAAAGTTACACCATCAAGACCCCACCTACACCGTCGTACAGCACAGTTTTGAACAACGCAGGCTCCAATGAGAAGACTACTAATTTGTACATGAATACACCGTCACCGTATGCTCCACTGGATATACAGAATGATTTTTCGCAAATGGTACCCGCAAACGGCAAAGAGGCGTCGAAACTCTATCAGAACAATGACAGCTTCTACGCATGTCAGTCTGATGAGAAGTTCGAGCCGAAGTACAGATACGATGAGAAGAACTATTACTCCAATATCGGGAACATGCCAGCCCCTCAAGTACCCATGGCGGATGATCGCGCGAGTAGAGCAACCAGGAACGCAGTGTACAGCAACATCGAGCCGCCGGTGCCGATCCCGGTTCCCGCGCCGATAAAAACCGAGAAAGACATTATATACAGCAACATTCAGTGGAGCCCTAAACCAGAGAACACATATTGCAACGTTCCTCCGCACGGCGGTGGTAAGAACTTATACGAATCGGTTGAGTACAAATTTGAAACGTTAAGACGACGCCCAGATGGTACGAGCATTTTCTTTCATTTTTTAATTCTTCAATTTTTCTGTCCGGTTCTGTCGACGCGTTTGTTCTCGCATAACTAGTCATGGATCATATTCGCATCGATAAAAGCGCAATACGGAAACAAACGTGTCGGAAGGACTGAGAATAGTTTCTGAGAGAAAGAGGGGGGGAAGATTCGCGAGAAATTCAATATGCACCTATTACATGAAATTTCTCCTGTTTGCAGATGACTTGCCGCCACCACCAGAGCCGTCGGAATACGTTCCATGCGTACCGGGCAATTCATTTCCACCGCCGCCGGAGGAGCTACCTCCGCCGCCAAGTCCCGTGTCGTCTAGTTATAGCGAGTTGAGACGCGCCACTTACCAAACCGACTACTCGTCGAGTAACTATCCCGCTGACATTTACGGACCAAGTTCTCAGTCGAGCTCGACATACGAGTCCATATACGAGCCGATTAATCCCAGACCGCCGTCGCAATTGTCCTGCAACTACTCGATGTACTCCGGCTACGGATCGGCCACGTCCACTCAACCGCAGGGAAAAGTGTCCCCCGTAAAAGAAGTGAGTCTCGAAACTTCACGTCGTATATCAGCACGTGTATATATACCTGATACTGATGTGCTGCGCCTGTAGTTGTTTCCCAGGTTGTGTTAGCGATGTTTTCAATGTCCTTGGAACATTGCGCAGGATAATCATAACGTTAGTTATGGCTAGTCGACGGAAAAACTACAATTTTCGGTCATCTGAAACATGAACTTGTGTTAGGTCGATATTGTGGTTACGATGTTATGGCGATGTTTAATTGGAATAATCATCTCGTTACTTTGATAAACCTGAGTTACCTCGAAAAAATGTAGTTATAACGTAGCACAATAGCGCGTAGTGTATCTAATGAATATTTCTCGTATTGCAGGTCGACGTCCTCACGGATCTATTGGTTCAAGGGATGGCGGATAGCAGCGAAGACAGTGACATTTACGGTATTTGCGCTCAGTGCGGGCGCAAGGTCGAGGGAGAGGGCACCGGATGCTCGGCGATGGACAAGGTTTTCCACATAAGTTGCTTCTGCTGCTTCGTGTGCAAGGTTAATCTACAAGGAAAGCCCTTCTATTCGTTGGAGGGCAAGCCTTACTGCGAAGAAAATTATCTCAACACCCTGGAAAAGTGTTGCGTCTGTATCAGACCGATATTAGACAGAATATTGAGAGCCACCGGCAAACCATATCATCCCTCGTGCTTCACCTGCGTCGTTTGCGGCCAGAGTTTAGACGGTATACCGTTCACCGTAGACGCTACGAATCAAATACATTGCATTCAGTGTTTCCACAAGTGAGTATACATTCCTCTTGGTTCAAACCGATCGCGGAAATCTCAAGTCTCACGCGCATATCTTATATTGTCAGTCGCGCATGCTAATTCGTATTTTCTTACAGGAAATTCGCGCCTCGCTGCTGCGTCTGCAAGTTACCGATAATGCCTGAACCCGGTGAGGACGAGACCGTGCGAGTGGTGGCATTGGATCGCAGTTTCCATATACAGTGTTACAAATGCGAAGATTGTGGATTGGTATTGTCTTCAGACTTGGAAGGACGAGGTTGCTACCCGTTGGACGATCATGTATTGTGCAAGAGTTGTAACGCAACGCGAGTCCAGGCCTTAACATCTCACATGACGACCGAATTGTAAGATGTCGCGTACGCGAGACAAAATATCATTCGGTTGCTGATACTTGTCGAAGATGAAGGGGAAAACTAGCACGAATGAAATATCGGACAAAGTATCATTGTGATTAACTGTATGTATGTAGTGATATATTGATACTGCTCTCAGAGTATTGCGGTATTGCAGTTTTCTTTTTCATATATGGATTTCCCATTCCGCTATTGCTACCGCTATTATACACAAGTTCGCAGTATTTCTCCATATTCAGAGGGATGTTTACCTACTATATTAGCATGAAAGATCATTTTTTACAATATTATAGATATTAGTCAGAATTTACAGAAATAACTCTTGCCACATTTGGATTTCTTTACAATATAACACGAAAACGAAGAAGAATTATTACAGACTTTGTACTTGATTTATATGAATCTTATACGACGTAAAGTCGACGCGTTGAAATTCCGTCACACTGCCATAATCGAAGCATTGCCATTACGTTACGGGATATAACGGACGTAACATGTCAATGACAATGAATTAGAAGCAACGTAGATTAATTTCGACGTCCGACGATAATTTTCCTGCAGATGATGTGATTATCATTGTGATTCTAGTAAAGTATTTGACATACCGCGAAGTATTTAATGTGTAGTCTGTTAACGAGAGAGAATACCGCTTCAATTCATATATATATTTAGAGATAGATCGCAGATTTGGGAAGTAGCATTATTATACATGTATATCGGACTATATATATAAATCGTTGAGGAGGCGTGCCATTTCTTTTAACGTAGCCGTAAACCAATTCTCTCCACAAGACTACCAAAAAGAAGAGAACAAAAAAAAAAGAAGAAAAACAGAAAAAGAAATAAACGCTCAAACGTGTCTTGAATACTTTGTGACGCAATCCTCAATTCCCGAATTGTCGCATGAATAAGACATACATTCAGGAGACTTATACGATCTCTGTATTATAGTATCAATAAAAATACAGTTTGTTATTTATGGCCAAACGAGTAACACTTCGTTCCTATCGATCCTTCTCTTACCTATCCGGTTGTTTCACATGCACCGGTTCCTGCACATGCAGGAACACGTACATTCTACTGCACTTGTCGAGCGAACATAGTCTCTACGCGATCGAGCTTTGCACATTTCGCTATTTCAATAGGACTCGCTATTGATTATCAGTTACTCTGTTATTACTCTATTGTGACTGTTGTTAATAGTTATTACACGGTCTCAAACTACCGTTCTTCGTCTCAGCTACGGACCTGCCGAGGGATTTGGAGCAATTTTTCTTAGCAAAAATTTAATTAGGCACAATACTCCTTTTTACAAATGTGGACGTTTTACGTCACGTATTTTTGCTATTTTGCTGGATTTACTGGACAAAAGAAAAAGGTATGATGTTCGTTTGCTCATTTGGTGAAATTCAATTGTCTGTGAGTGTGGAAAATTATTGGAAGCTCAATGTCTCTGCCACGGAAAGATCAATTCCAAAGATTCGCAAGAACCGCAACTGAGACGAAGTTCGCAATTATACAACCTGTATACATATGATGCGTATACGTATGTAATCATACATACGTGCACATACCAGATGTTTATATATATATATATATACAATTATTATTATTGTGTTATCGTTATATTATTATATAATTGCAGAAGAAATTTACAGCAGTTTCGTTCTATATCGTCCCTTTACTAATTTTTCTCAGCTATGATTTTTTCCATGCACAGATGTTTGTCTTTTATTATTATTATTATTATATTATTATTATATTATTATTATTAACATCTTGTTTTGGATATTTGCATTTTTTTATGCGTAACATATTTTTTTGTTTTATTACCATAGAGTACTTAAATCTTATATAATTTTTTGTGATATTACCTGTATGCCATTTTGTGTATAATTTATGTTCATTAATACATAAATTTTTCTTCGGGCACCTTTTACGGATCGTGGAACACGCCTCTCAATGTTTCTTCTTCGAGAAATAAACGGATCGATTCTACTTTTCTACAAATTGGCAGAACACAATGAATCGTGTGCATCAATTTATCGATTGCGTGAGCTAGATGAACAATGAGAGCTACTAATGTCTCAAATAAATCAGGAAACTTCTAGAGACTTTTATCCAAACAAAAAAAAATAATAATTCTTATTACTGATTATCTGAAATGTCCAATCAGTGACGAATAACTAATTTCGTCAACAAGTCGCGAAAAATACTTTGCGCTAATAATATAAAGCACCTTTGTACTAAATATAGTCGCAAGTATTCTTTACCAAGCAACGTAATCTCCTTGAGAGACAATAACATTCGGACACTTAATATAGATTGTCTCGGAGCCCGCATTCCCTCGATTCCTCTCCCCGTACCAATTTCGGAGAGATGCGACAAGTAACTGGGACATTCCACGATCCGAAATGCACACGATCTCAGCTGCATGTATAATACATTCGTAGATCCTATACTTCGCTACACATAGCACTAGCTAGGCGTCTAACTTAGAATTCTCTTTCTCTTTTTAGGTTAAAATTATATATATATATGCATATATATATATGTATATATGCATATATATATATAAATATAATTTATATATTATATATATATCATATATATATTATCATTTATATTGATCATATCATCAGCACTACTCTACGTTAAATTTAGTACACACATTGACATTCTCTCCGCTGACAATATTCATTCGCATTTTGCACATTAGCTCGTACCAAAATTAACATAGAATTGTCCTGTACAATCTATTTCTTTTCTCCTTTCATATATATATATATATATATATATACACACATATATATATATATATGAATATATATATACATATACATATATATATATATACATATATATATATATATGAATATATATATATATATAGGTACACGTATAATATATGTATAATGTATATGTGTATACATACATATATACATATATATATGTATGTGTGAAATATGCGGTATGTAAGTATGCATTATGCAGGTGTTTATGTATATGTGTGTGTGTTTGTGTGCATGTTCTGTGTATGGTGTAAGTGAATAGATACACGAGCACACGTATGCTTACATATAAATCTGTACTTGCACGCAATAAATCACAGCCACCTATCCAGATTCGCGCGCGCACAAATACACACGACTATATAAGTATGCATATCTTTCTTTTCGCATTTGCACCCTAGATATCTTCGGTATATATTATAATCGCAAGACGTCATATGTATGCGTATATATCATATGTGTGTATGTGTGTGTGTGTGTGTACATCTGAACTTTTGTTCAGTGCATATCCACTGATGGATATATACGCACACATAGATGTATACATGTGTATATATATAATATATATATATATATATATATGTATGTATTATAAGGGAGGATGTCATCTCTCTGCGTTCTCTGTGTAATACGTAGAACTAGGTGTCGAAATGAGCTGCTTCTTCTATCTTCCTCCCTGTCTATCTCACATTCATTCATTCGGTTCACACTCACAACAATTCATCGCACTCGTTCCAATCTCTCTCCCTCTCTCTCTCTCTCTCTTTCATAGACATGACAACAACGTCAATTATTATGCGACTCGATTGCTATATTTTCACGTTCGTTCTCACTATGATTCATCGCTATCGATACCTTATTACAGCATCATTCTTTCTCTCTCTCTCTCTCTCTCTCTCTCTCTCTCTCTCTCTCTCTCTCTCTCTCTCTCTCTCTCTCTCACACTACCGAATTCGCTGGATATAGTCGGGCAGCATACGCATGCCCGTAAATCAATAAATAAATAGAGGAACAACATTCTTCAAACATCTCTTTTTTTCTTATAACAA
Source organism: Harpegnathos saltator (assembly GCF_003227715.2). Lineage (NCBI taxonomy): Eukaryota > Metazoa > Arthropoda > Insecta > Hymenoptera > Formicidae > Harpegnathos > Harpegnathos saltator. The sequence goes on along the minus strand of NW_020229955.1, from coordinate 673,174 downwards.
CATTAGAGGCTCTCGGAACGTAACGCAACAAATGTTCAACAATACAATCACGAAAACAAATAGAAGGCACTCTTGCTTTTTTTTCAATAAATTAATTTCTTTGTTAACAACTCACAGATTCTCCCTATGCGTCCTAGGCCTTTGTCGCGTATCGTATTATCTACGTACCACACGTTCATCGAAATATCATCCGCTAAACGTGCGCCGTATCATTGTTACATGACGGCGCTACAAACCTCATCTACTTCTCTGTTGCCATCTCTTTCTCTTCCTTTCTCCTTCTCTCTCTTTCTTTCTCTCTTTCTTTCTCTTCCTCCCTTTTTTCTCTTTTCTCTCTCTCTAGAATGGACAATCATAGCTACGGTATGCGAGATACGAGATAACAAATTTACTTCACATTTATAGATAAAAGAAATCCACGTTCGTAACAATTAGGTAGAATATTATTTAACCTTTAATATTATAATAATTTAATTATTGTTATTTGCTTGGAAGCTCACAGCCGACACATTTTTTTAATTCATTATTATTTTTTTTTTCATTTAATATCTTACCTTATTCGCTTGTGGATACGGGGCGATTCGTCTTTCGTACTTGGGTCTCTCTTTTTTTTCTCGTATTTAACAGCTACAACACGTTACGTTTTGCGCGGAAAATTTGTCAACAAAAAGAACAACAAATCTGTATTATTAATCCGCCCTACGTGATGAAATATATATGTATATATATTCACGGTTACTCTAACGAGAGAGAGAAACTATAAGTACGGATTACCGTCCTTGGCGGTAAAAAATGAAAAATCATGGAGATGTGGCAGTGCCTTGAGCAACCGTTTTATGAAATCAACCCTATCTCGCCTCCCTGTTATCCTTCTCTGCATTGTTTTACTCTTTTGTTTTTTTTTTCTTTTGAACACATGACAAAATCGTTCGTCTTTGTACGATAACAACGTTATTTGTTTTCTTCTTTTTTTTTTTCATTTGTTTCTCGGTTCTATCTTTTGCTAACTAATCTAGCCTTGCTCGCGAGATTCATGGTTTGTCGAGCCTATCACGCATATAACATCGGATACTGTAATAGTATGTAATATTATACGGTATGTAATATATAACGTAGATGTGTATGTAAATGACGCATCGTACTTGCGCGTATATATACCTATAGAAGTTTTATTTCTCTCTTAATCCTTTTATCTACGCACTTGCCATTGAAGATTATCACTTCAACTCGCGCGAACTTTTATAATAGGTACAATCTCCGTCTGTATATATCTCTCTCTCCCCCTCCCCCCACCTCTTTCTCGCCCCTACTTTTCATCAATCATCGTGTAACAATTAACAATATTGTATATCGTTATCGCGTTCATGCGTGTCAGATCCGTCAGGATCGTTCTCCGCGGATCGGCTAGCCATCGCGATCAAGAACCGGAGAAAGATTCCATTTTTCTACAGCGAACGTCTTAGTTAGCTTTGCATGTTGAGTCTGAGATCACCAGAGAATATTATACCGTAGCGTATTTGCATGTGTAAAGTGTGCAATGCGTATGTACGTGTGTATGTGTATATGTACGTGTCAATTCCGCGTCGATCTATTTTCACAGTTTGTAGCCGTCGTTCTAGGTTGCACGTGGTCTCTCTCTCTCTCTCTCTCTCTCTCTCTCTGCTCTCCTAAGATAACATACTCTCGATAAGAAGACAACAAAGAGGGCGAAGACATGAAAGAAATGGCGGGGAAGCGTCTATAGAGTCAGCGCCTGCATCTGATGGCACGTTTCGCCCAATTGATCGCCCATCTGATCGCCCGCCGCCGGGTGACCGCGCGGTGTGCCGGGCGGCGTTATCGGCATCCTGTTGACCGTGCCCGCCGTCGGGCCATCGCCGGCGCCTCCAAGACTGTCGTCGTTGAGCTTGGTCGTAGCCGTCGCCGTCGACTGCATTATACCGTTCACCTTGTACTTGGGCTGTCGCAGCATCGTCGTGGTCTGCGAGCCGGTGCTCGAATACTTGTCGGACGGCTTCCGGTTGGAGGACGATATCGTCTGAGCGACCGAGTAGCGGCCGCGTTGTTGCTGTTGACCGCCGATGGACTGCTGTTGTTGTTGATGGGAGGGAGGTATGGATGTTGAGGACTGTTGATAACGGTTCTGAGTCGGTGCGGAGTAAAACTGGACCTGGGGGTTGGGCGGTGAGACAGTTGGAAGGGGCCGTGTCATGGGTGAATAGGGGGCTGGCGGTGGGCTCGCCGTCAGCTTCTCCTGAGCGTCCGCGCTCGCGTTGTTGGCCGCGGACAGGTGAGCGGGTAGCGTCGTCGTAGCGATGCCATCCGCCGTCTGAGAGGCGGCATCGTACCCGACGTCGTTATTAGGTCGACCGTTGCTGTCGTTTACGAGCGCGTCTAACCGGGCGCTGTTGCTTCCACTTCCTCCTCCTCCTCCTCCACCACCACCACTACCACCACCACCACCACTTCCTCCTCCTCCTCCTCTGTATCCGTTGTTATTCGACATGCAACCGCCCTTGCGACCGGAGCCGTAAGAGCCGCTCATCGGCTTGCCGATCTCATAGTACGTAGTCTGATCGTCACTGCCGTAGCTCTTGCGCCCGTTGGTCGCGTGCTCGTAACCGGACACATTCGCGTTCATGTAGTTCACCGTTGGCTTGTTGTGCGCGCCGTAGTTGGACGCCGTGAGATTGACTCTGTGCGCGTTTTGGTTCGACCCGTAACCTCCGCCGCCACCAGCACCGCCGGCGGACTTGAGGAAGCAAGCAGCTGGCGAGCCCACGTTCGATCCAGCCGTTCTCTTATTATTGTACGGGATTGGTAGTCGCGACATCGCCATCGCCTGGTATTTATGCGATCCGTCCGTCGCCCCGTTGCCGCTACATTTGCCGTTGTTGTTGTTGTTGTTGTTATTACTGTGATTGTGCGACTGCGAACCGCCCTGCGTGTGCTGCGACTTGCCGTGAGTGTTCTGATGATGCGCTAACGGATGATAGCCGTGATTCTGTTGACCCCCCTTCGCGTAGTTACCCCCTTGACCGCCGGTGACCGCCGTGTACTTGCCGCCGCCGCCGCCACCACCATCTCTCGAGTTGTGATGAGCGTGAGTTTTCGCGTTGCTGCCGTCGTACGACGAGCTCGCTGAGTACGGGGTCGGCAGTAGGCTAGCAGTGCCGGACGCGCCGTGATAAGACGGCGGTGCGTGTGGAATGTACACGGTGGCCGGGTGATAGACGATCGTGCGACAATGCATCGACGCATTGGCGGCGGTGCAGTCGTCGGAATCGCTCGAGCAGTTTTGCGCGCCGTGCAAATTGGCGGCAGCGGTGTGTATCGCGATCGGTTGATAATTAGCGTAACGACCGGACACGGGGAATTTGACGGGCATTAGGGATACCAGAGACGTCGCTGCGGCTGAGCCTGAGGCAGCCTGTGCCTCACCGTGCTGATGCTCCGAGTGGCTCGGCGTCGGACGTGAATCCTACGATTTTATATTGCACAAGATAGATAGACTTGCCGCTCAATGAGATACACGCTGCCTGTCACGCGGTAAGGAAAGAAAGTAAAAAAGAAAGAAAGAGAAAAAAAGAACACGACTCGCGGCGGACCGCGCAACGCGTCTATCGTGGCGGAGATCTTTTCAGACGCGCGCAACGATTTTACAACCGACCTCGTCCGCGTTTTTATTATCGCACACGCCGTCGTTCATCACGTTTAATCCCCCCGTCCCCACCGAGAGTACTGATCGAATAAATCCTCGAAGCGAATGTAATCATCACCCGTTGTTCACCCGTTAACAGCGACTACTAACGCACCATCCGTTGCACCGGTGCACATCGACAGAAGGTGATGCGCGACTCTACGTAGCGACGTACGTAAAAAGAGACATCTGAAGAAGAAACGGAACAGGGTGAAAAGAGACATCGAGCATCAGAGGAGGAGGCTCGCTCGGCGAGTTGACGATCGCGAGATTAACGTTAAACGTGTGTACGTAAGTCGACGTAGAATCGACAGTGACGACGATGAGAGAAAGTAGATGACGGTGAGAGACTCACCTCCTGCGGAACAGCCTGACCGTCAGACGTGGTGGTTTGACACGACGCATCCGTAGTGTACAACAACAGCTGCTGCTGCTCGGTCAGTCCCATAGGTGCGTGCGGCGGGGGCGGTGGGTGCGGGCCAGCTGCAAAAGAGTAGTACAGATGATCCACCTGTGCGGGGGGAGGATGCGGGCCCGCGGGCACCGGTGGATGATGATGTGGGGGCGGTGCAGCAGGAGCGTAAAAGTGCGTCGGAGGTGGAGGAGGCAGAGATGGGAGAGGCGGCGGTGGGCCCGCCGTCGGCGGGCTAGTTGCTCCTGTACCATTATTGCCACTGCCGGAATTATTTCCGCCACCGCTCGTGTTGCTCTGCGAATTGCCGGTAGCGTACAAGTACTGGGGCGCCCCAGCGGCGGTTGCTCCTGCGTAGTATGTTTCGTACTGTAGACAGAACACGAGGATGCTTTGAGTATCCATTCACGGCGCTTTGCGCTCGAGTATGAACATCGAGTACCTCGACGCGAGTGCGGTTCCTCACGTCTTTCTCACAAGCTGTTCCCGTAAAATGAGACAAGAAATCTGCCGAGATTACGAACGTCGGTTTCGATAACTCAGAATTTGGCTTTCTCTCGCTATTTCGGAACGTAGCTTTCTGAACGTTCGATACACGCGCGCAACTCCTGTCCGTCCGGAAACATCTGTTTTCATTTATTTTTATTTTACCCCGTATGAAGCCACGTGCGAAACTTTCTTATCGATCTTTTTTAAACGTAACGTATCATATTGCAAGGAATTGACACCTGCTCCATCAATTGTGCAAGTCACACTTGCGTCTCCTTGAGCAGTCTGACGGTTGGATCTAGTTAATTTTCCGTATATGGCGTACGAAAAAAGCTCCATTGAAATAACCGACAACAAAATAAAGTATCCAAATAACCGACAAATAAAATAACTATGTGACGTGGTCTGTCGAAGTATTACAGTTAATTGGTCTGATTCTAGTTTCTTTTCTATAATTAAGAATCAACATACGTACATCGCCCGCACACTTTGGTAAATTTTAATTTGACACTTACGAGAACAGCGGTATATTCATAATGAAAGTAATAGGTCTGTATATTGTGATTCTATGTGTAAGCCAAGCAAGAGGCTGTACACTTTGATTCGTGTATATGTGTGTGTGTGTGTGTGTGTCGATATCGAGTAACAAGGTCTGTCATTTCCTAAATCATTCCAAGTTAAGGAAGAGAGCACAATGTGTGAGAAACTAATCATTCCGGGGTTTACATCGATGAACGAAGCGTTAATTACTACACGGCATAACTTCATTGACGGTCGACGTCCAAAGTGAATCGTTCTATCGTCTCGTAAGTATACTTGCGTCTCACGTTAAAAAAATAAAAAAAAAAGGCAGAAAGAGAAAGAAAAAGAGAGAGAGAGAGAGAGAGAGAGAGAGAGAGAGAGAGAGAGGAAAGAAACCGAGAAAATCGTGAAACTAAGACATTCATAACTCTACATCACGCACATGCCTATGTAAATAATAAACGCGCTTCTCGATAAATGGTCTACTGAGAGAATGACTTTTCGATGTATTCCATTTCCGCGCGCTATTCTCCTGAGTGTGTCGGAAGAGTTCCGTTCGAAGGGACAATCTATCGCGACAATATTAAACAGCGGGAGGATGTGGTTTCAGTAAATGCGCGTCGCGTGCGAGAAGACCGCGTGGTGTGGCGACTACTACTGGTGTCAGAAGGTGAGAGAGACGAACAACGATATGCGAGAAATGAAGCAAACATTCTCATGCCGAGTACGGGTACAAAAGTAATCGGTAAAGCGCCTTAACACATCTCCTTCGCACAACACTTAATCACAATTCATTATTAAGAGAAATGTGTATGAGAGCACGAGTCACAGATCCGTGAGACAAAAAAGGCTTTGAACGAGAACATGCATCGGCAGGCCGTGTGAAAGGCTTTGCACAACAACAGAAAAAGAAAAGACGCTCAAGAGATGAGACGAGCGGCATGCTCGAGTCGCTTAGCATAGACCATATACCTTTAGACCTCAATACTGTATAGCGTCGAGAAGGACGTAAGTAGGCATTTGCTGAGGGTTGGGTAGAAACGCCGGTGGTATGGCTTCCCCCATCAGACCGTTTGTCTGTCAAACCGTAACCGATATACCGTTTAATAAAAATACAAAATACAGAGACGAGAGAGGAGAGAGAGAGAGAGAGAGAAATAGATAGAGAGAAGACGGTCACAGGATCTTAATGCTAGTATCTACGTGTGTATGTGCGCGCATACATGTGTAGGGAAGACCCTGGGGGCGGGCGGACTCTTCCAAACGAAAGGAGAAAGATCAAAGAGGATAGAGCAGTGTAGCAGAATGGCTGATAAGCCATCGATGTTCTTTACATACCGGCATAGGCGAATACTGGTATTGCTGCGGCATATACAACGACGGTGCCGGGCATGGATACATCACAGGAGCGAACGTTTGATGGCCGGTAGCGGCTTGAGGACCTAGACATAACATTTGGGTCGTCGGTCACCATAAAATCAACAATAAACATCCTGGATTAAAATTGTCTGCGTTTGTATCCTCAAGAGGGCTTGCCTGCAAGAGTGCTTCCCTTGTTTTTAGCGGCTATTAATACTCTTCTGAATCGAAACACACTCGGGGCCGGTTGTTCCAACTTCTTAGTAAGTTAACTGACAGTTGAATCGTGTGGTTATCTTTGTTTTTCCTTCAACTTAGCCAAAGACAGATATATGATTTACCCTATCAGTTAACTTACCAAGAAGTTCGAACAGCCGGCCCTCGGGCTTGTGATCGTATAATTTTGCCGACAAGTTCAACAGACGCGTGCGATTTACGTCTTTTCATCATTTCACTGCTTTCACTCGTCAAGTATCCAAATATAAAAAACGCCCCGTTATGAATTCGAGCTGATTCACAAGCTTATTCTCAATTTACGTTTATTTTAACACAAAAATAACCGTAATCCATGATTAACGTGAGAGATCTGACCGCTGCCTAAATTTGGTTCTAACTTTCGAATGCGGGGATGCGCAAGTTCCAGCGGTTCGGATGGATATATCTATCAAATTATTAATTTATTCTCAGTGTGCATGGCAATTTTCAAGTAAGCGCGAAAGAACGCGAGTGCATATAATTCGTTGATAATGCTCACCGAACACTCCCGTAGCTTGATAAATCGTTCCCGGGTCCGTCGGTGGAGCAATGGAAGTTGCTGGTGCGGGAGCTGCCGTGTTATAGAATGTCATGCCGTTCTGATAAGCGAGACCCATACCTATGCACACATGCGGACAAGAGGGAGAGAGACAGAGAGTGAGAGAAACAATTAGAAATACCGTCTCTTATGCTCCTACCGACTGTTCGCGACGCATTGTTACAAGCGCGTGTCGCATGCGCAATTAACGATCACCGTACCGTTCGTGTAATAGTAAGTACTCGTAGGTACGGAAGGGGGCGAACCGGAACCACCGTCGAAGGATCTGTTGAAGGGCTGCTTCTTGATCGCGGGCGCTATGTTGAGCTTCCTCTCCCTCAGGACGATGCATTCGGACTGCAATGATGAGCGGACACAAATAAGAGCGGGAGAAAGAGAAAAAAAAAAGAGAAAGAAAACACCGTGCGATATCCTTCCGTAGTCTCAGCCGTCGTAGTGTCAACGATCGCGCTGGACAACGTCGTCCGAAAAACGTTGTCGTCTCGCGATACGAACCTCTTGCTGAAGACGCTTCGCTTCCTCCTCCGTTTCGAAAGTGACGAAGCCGTAGCCCTTGGACACACCGGCACGATCCGAGATAATTTTCGTAGCCTTTACGTTGCCGTAGGCCGAGAAGAGTTGTGCAAGTTCCGCCTCGCTGGTGCTGGCCGAGATGCCACCCACGAAAATACGATTAGGCACCAGCGTGCCGTATTTCGGAGCAGCCATCGTGAGACTCGCGGCCGAGGCAGGGCTAGAGGCTGGACTAGACCCCTCCGTACCACCGGTCGAAGCCGAACTCTAAACAATTCAAGCAGAACTTACATTCGTACGAGCGACGTGTGAAAAATGCGTCGCCCGCGTGAGCGACGCGGCGACGGAACTGACGTGACGTGACGTGACGATCTTATCTCGGGAGCCGAGATTCCTCCCTCGAGAGGAATGTATTACCGTCCGGTCGGACGAAGATCGCGAGATCCCGCGCGGATGTTGCGCGTCGCGTAATTTCGTGCGCGGATTCCACGGATGTCCGGGTCACCGAGACTGCGCCACGTTCTCGTGATCTTCAGAGGACGCGGAACGTAGGTTATCGTTACGCTTTGATCGGCTTATCGATACAGTCAGTTCTAAGATGCGTCCCGTAGCTTCATTTCTCTCACACGTCTGCTCGACCTTTCAACCTTTGGCTGTCGTTCGTTCCACGACTGCGTAGACCTTCGGAAAAAGTTACCTGCTTTTGTCGCTGCAGTCGTTATATACTTTCGACCTTCGAGAAAGTTTCCCCCGAAATGCCAGAAAAAATGTGCCGACGATGTAGCCGTCGATACAAAAGGAAGAGGAAAAAATCTTTCTTCAAACGGAGCTTCGACTGCCTTCCTAAACTTCGTCACATGCGTATTATATACAGTCCCATTGAGAGAACCGGTGTCCTCGCCGATGTCTCGCCGCGGAAATATTCGAAAGCGGCGAGTGGCCGTCGACGATTTGTATACATATGTAAACAGCGCTCGTTAATTAAGAGTGCGTCGTGCTCTCGCCGAGCACGAGATCGTTGATTATGAACTACCGAAGCGAAAATGTGTGTACGTCAGGAAAATGTACAGCATCGCTCGACGCTTCAGCATGCATTTATTTTTCCCTCGCAACACGCCCCAACATCCTGCGCGTCGTTGCCCTTTCGTTTTCGTCGTCCGCGTGAAATTTCATCCCCCTTCCTCATCTATCTCTACCTCTACCACTACCTCTACCTCTCTCTCTCTCTCTCTCTCTCTTTCTCTCTCTGTAAGTCTCTCACACCCCTCTTCTTCCCGTGTCGATGATAAATTGTATAAATGTTCATCGTGAGTTCTTAACGTCGGAACGCGACGCGAGCGAGGATTTACGTCGCCGTCGTGTATATTCTCTGACTTAAGCGGCCGGAGGGAAGTGTACCTTAACACATGACAAAGGCTCTCTCTCTCTCTCTCTCTCTCTCTCTCTCTGTCGCTCTATTTTTTTCCCATTCTATCCTTTCTCTCTCCCTTTTTCAACGGCCGCTCACAGGCAGCGCTGAGTCTCTCCGAATTAGATTCGACGGCGCGGCGGTGAAAAATCACTCGGCACGCAATCGTGAGAGACGCAGACGCCTAAGTCTGTGAGAAGTGTTAAAATTAACATTTCGTGTTAAAATTAACATGCGGCACCGAACTGCAACGTTTGAGTGCTTCGACAAAATAAAACAGAGATCGCACTGCGCGTCCACACTAGCTGCTGCACCTGCTGTACTTTTTCGGCTGAGAGACACGAGACACAAATCAGCGGCGTAAAGAACCTGCTTTCATTACCCTCTAAAATATTGACTCTGATACAACTTAGTCCCGCATGATTTTCTCCACATTCTCTCTCGTCGCGCGATGTTGAGAACTTCCGAGAACTCCGATTGCGGACGTCGAGAGGATTTTCACTCAGATATCAACTGATTACTAACCGTATCTCGATACATATCATCGAGCTCCCCTCGCTCGTCCGAAAGACGACCTAACCCTAAGTGAGATTGCGAGAGTTACCCCAGATTTCATTCCCTAAGACAACGATGAAGAGTCCAAGAGAGCAAAAGGGGGTCGCGAGTCGATCGCGAATGACAGATTTCGCATGGGGAGAGAGAGGGAGAGAGAGGGAGAGAGAGAGAGAGAAAGAGAGAGAGAGAGAAAGAGAAAGAGAAAGAGAGAGAGAGAAAGAGAGACTGGCGTAACTGCGCGCAGCTGCGTGATCGGCATCCGGAAGGCAAAGGAGAGCGAGAGCGAGACGACGCTACGCTACACAAAATATTGACTAGCCGGTGGGGTAACACGTCGTCGCTCGCCGTTCCAGTTCTATGCGAATTTACGCGGAAGCACGCGACGTATGTACGAACATGAACACGAGGGGTAGGAGGGAGGGAGGAAGGCAGAGAGAGAGAGAGAGAGAGAGAGGAGAGAGAGGGAGGGAGGGAGGGGAGGAGAGGAGATGAGAGACGCTACGCGCTATACGACGTGACCAGTCCCCACCCTCTCTTTTTCTCTCTCTTTTCTTGATGGCTATGACGGAGCCAAAAGCGCGGCCAATAAACAAATAAACAAACGAGCAACGCACACGGCGTGGGTCGTCTTGAGCGCGATCTTTCTTTCTCCCCGCTCTCCATCTCTCTTTCTCTCTCTCTCTCTCTCTCTATCCCTTTCTCTCTCTCTCTCTCTTTCATGTAATCCCTCACCTGGGAATTTACTTTCCGACATCGTAATCGTGCGAGAATGATTCCCAGTGTTTACTCGCGACACCACGAAACACACGACAACCGAGTGTGGAAATATGGATTATTCCCGTGTGCCTTAAATGTGTCGCCGTAAATTCGACTCGCCGACGTTACGATGGTTCCCCAATCCCCGAGGTTTCGGAGATTTTGACAGATTCGCTGTGGAACAAACGACGACGTACGAGACTCGCGATCCCGACAACGCGCCCGTCCCTCTCTTCTCTTCCCTACCCTACCTACCCGACGATACCGGAGAAATCGAACGCCGCCCCCCGTGACCGTCGGCCATCCGTCCGAGTCCGCTTCCCCGTGCACGATCGACGCGCGCCACAGGCCACATATACATCGTTCTATGTCGCGCGCAGCACGAGAGATCGTCAAGTGAGATCGCCTTCGAGAGAGTAAGGGCGGCGAGACGGAAGGGGGAATACTTGGCGCGAACGTCGCTTTCGAATGCGGGGTGTCCCGAGTGTCGCTCATCACTTTTGCCATTGTCGTCGTCGTCGTCGTCGTCGTCGTCGTCGTCGTTGTCGTCGTCGTCGTCGTCGTCATTGTCGCCGTTGTCGTCTTCGCTGCTCGCTAGGTGTATTTTAATCTCTCGCAGGTTAAAACGATCGCGTCTCGTACAGGACGCCGCGATGACAGCGAACGAACCGGCAGTGTCGAGATCGGTCACGGCCGACGACGACGACGATGAACATCGACGACAAGCGAACAATGTCGCGCACTCGCGACAACACATCTAGGCTCGACGAGGGTGTTAACTGAGGCAGGCGCACTCACCATCTTTCGACGGATTCGGACGCGCAGGAGGATCCGCTGGTGACTGTCCCGGCGGCTCGATGGTACCCTGGCCTCGCGCGAAGTCACCTGGACGCCCAGGGACTGCCAAGGACCGTTGCGACCACTTCAGCAGCACTTCCAGCCTCCGGCGGAGTTAGCTGCCGTCCCGTCTCACGAAACCTCCAAACACTACGGAGGAGACACTCGCAAGATGGCTGCCGACCGAACGCAGCGCCGCGCGGCGGGCCGACGTACTGCGACACGCGGTAGACTTCGCGCGTGTACGACCGCTCTCGCTGTCTCTCTATGACTGACGCGCCGTTTGACCAATCAGTGCGCGCCGTCGTATGTTTTGCGCGCGCACTTTATCGAAAGAGGGTAAACACCAATGGGCTGGCTTGCGTTTCGACGCATCGTGAGAATGCGCTCGCACGCACCTTCCGTGTGCACGTTCTTCACGTTGCGTCTCCCTCCTCTCGCATCCCTGTCTAATCCGATGGGATCGGGTTCAATTTCCACGGGCTATCTTATTGCATCGTACGAACGAGCGAGATGCTCAAACTGCGAAAGTGAAGTATGAAATTTCTCAGATAATAAAAGAGACATCGAGGTTTCTGGAAAGATTTCCTTAGCAGAGACAGCTCGTGAAAATTGCGATGTCTAGCAACGTCGTGGCAACGGGAGATTCGCCGCAACTTCTTACGAATTTGCACGTGTATGATATGATTTTTGAGAAACGTTGCTATTAAAATCTAATGAGGCAGAGTCGCGTGCACGACTGTGCAGTCGGGCGCTTTAAATGTCGATACGATCCATGCAATCTCACACTACGGCAAATTTAACTACACAAAATCCAATGAATCGCATCTCTGTTATTTACGTAATGGCGGCAATGTGTAACGGCCAAACGTCCAGAAAGATCAAACTCACCTAATCCGTGGCCGACAATCCGCGACGATCGTTGCCGGCAGTGTAACGCGTCATCATTTAATTCGACTTGATTACTAATTCGACTTGAAACCGAAGGAACGCGAAGAATGAAACAGTAAAATACAAACGTCGAACGAGAAACGCGGAAGAAAAACGAGAACACGCCTCCTTACTGCATTGTTGACGATGCGAGACTGAACGCCTCAAAGATGCCGCCTCACTACTCTAGTCAACTTTACGACATTACTGCCGCCATATTAACATTGTTCGCGCTATTCGTAACGTTATTGATTTTGGATTAAAAATTCGTGGGAATATTGTCTTTTTATAAAGGAGAACATTTCATAGTTCATAAAATCGCGTAATACCGTTGAACGATTGTACATTATGCGTACCATTGTATGTACCAACGCGATATTATTTTGATCAACGTTGTAGTTGACTGCTGCCAGATTTGACGCTCGAATGTCTCGATACCAAGTTGAAAGAAGTGTATAGAAATTGTTTCGTTGTGACGAAATGTTCGAACTGATCGCTTCAACTGTCTGAAGCTGATATCACGTATAAATCGCGCAAATCGCATAAATTCAAATCTAATAGGAAGAATATCGTTGTTTAATCAAAATAAATTAACGTCAAGAACTGAATATTTGAACAAATAACGAACTGAAACGACTAGCAATGTTACACAAATATAATTGTACTTTGCAATAAGCATATCTACATAGTTTTATGTAATTTTTTATATCTTTAACAAACGCGTGATTATTACAAAATTTGGTGAAAAACATTACTAGTATTTACAAGAAAATATACAGACATATGTTTAAAGTGACTCAACTTTAGATATCATTCATTGTTAGATTGAAACACGTGGCATTCGGTGGCATAAGGATGTATGGTGGTGTTGTCTCATCATGTGGATAGTCCGGAATTACTCGAGAGACGTTAAAACTCTGTAAATATGAAATGGAACATATGAAAAATTATACATTAATAACCGTTGCTCACACTGGCTTGATCACTGATGTACAGAACTGGCTCAAACATAAGAAATTTTTCAGAGTGTTAATTCAAGAGTATTACACAGACGTTTAATAATTATCTTATTTATTTCAATTATAATTAAAAATATCTATAATATATATATATATATATATATATACACATATTTTTATATATTTTGTACAGTTTACTTTTATTTTGCATGAGAAGACTGGCACACAAACATACTTTGGAATCAAAAAATATTTCACATTCTTCACTACATGAGAAACCAGGAAGACAAAAGTTCAAACGTAAATCGCTAAATTGTTCGACTTACATATCTTTTATGCATAGCCAAGCAAAAAGTGCAAACTTGCGATCTCGTCGAGCAAATGCCGCTATTCTCCAGGAGGCGCGAGCAAGGTTGATCTATCGCACCCACAATGAGTATGGCATCCAAGTGACTGATGTAACTGCTGGCTAGCCTGAGAGTCTCTATTTTCGATAACTTCCTGTCCGCCGGCTCGGTTGGAATCAGTGTCCTCAGAGCACTGAAAGCCGTGTTCACGCTGCACAACGAAGATCGCATTTCTTCACTTGTACACCTGTGTCCCAGCAACCCAAAAAGTATTTCGCTCGCAATGCGATCATTTTTATCCGTTATCCGTATATCTATCTCGCTTACTAGGCTTGCGTGTCGTCAGTGCATTTACATCAACTAAAAGACTAACGGTCTTGCAGAAAAATGAATTGAAGAACTTATTTCTTAAACTGTCTTCAATGACTCTTTCGTCCGTGCTGTTGAGAGATTTAAATTGTACCATAAAAACTACAGAAAATATACCAGTTCAAGACATACAATATTCGCTTTTTTATAAACATGGATTTGAAGACTAAAGTATTAAAGATTTTATAAAATATAGATCTAAAAACTAAAGTGTTTGCAAGTAAGTTCTCCAATTGCTTATCGAGAAATCACTAATTATCTGAATTCTTTATCCTTTTGAGACGACAAGGAGTAGTTCGAATAATCATCTATGCAAACATGTCTTACACTTCGTCATTTGTGATTGCGATAACAGTCACATCAATGTCACGAAAATATAATTTTTCGCAAATTGCTCTTCACCTATGAGTGCGGTCCCTCTCTCGAGCGTTTGCTTGATACCGTTGCTTCGTCGATTCTTCTTTCTTGCGCGTTGCCATGTTCCGATTTTCTTCCAATATTTGATGACCACGATCTCTCGCGATAACAACGCTTTCGCCGACTGCTCGCTATGACAACGTCTCCGTCAATGAGAGAAACCGACCCACAGCCTCTTCCCGTTCCTCCGGAATATGGAGTTTCCTCATCTCTCTGCTCTCCTCCTCCCTTACTCTCCCTCTTTCACTCAGCCGATTCTGAGCACACACGTGAGCAGCATGTGTGTGGAATCAGGGGCGGAGGAAAGTCTTCCCCTCTTTCTTTCTCCTCTTCGGCTCTTCCTTTTCCTTTTCTTTTTTTATTTATTCATCCGGTTTCTATTGCATCACGTTACAAATACGACAAAGAAAATAAGAAGCGAAAGTAAATTTATACAAATCATAGACATAGATTTATATAAATCAAATTTGTATCTTAAAGGACGATTACTCACTACCGAAGCACCGAAAGTACCAAAGTGAACCTTGAATTTGTAAAAACAAATGTTATTGCCTTTATGCAAACGCAGTTATTTCATTCGCTGTAAGCATTCGAAGTCTTTCACATTCTAGTTTTGTATTTACAGCTCAATACACACATATTGTACGTAGTAACTCGATTTATGATCCATGTGACTCGATTCATCCCTGCGATATACGTTCTGCGTATGTGATCCTCACACACGCGCGCACACTTTCATACTTAGTACATGAGTGATGCATTCCATGTAAAGTGGTCTGCGGCTGCGTTTCGCATTAAGCTGTGTAAAAACGTAGATGACCATAGGGACTGAGCGGTGGAGTAGGGTAAGGGAGACAAATTCCATCTGCAAAACTAATTAGCGTCCCGTCACGGCGTTTCTATCCCCCCCCCTCTCTCTCTCTCTTTCCTTCTTTCTCGTCGCATATTTACCAATTTCATCAGTTTTGTACATACAATTACACGCCGAAACGCTACAAAAATTAACCGTGCGTGTTAAATTCACTTATTTATCGCAACATCGGCGAGACGAATACTGGGACTTGGGCGATTTAATTATCTCGAGTGATAATTTTATATATATGTGTATATATATATATATATATATATATATATATATATATATATATATATATATGTAAAATCATCGGAAACGCAGAAGAGGAAATGCAACGAAAAAATGTCGAATCACACACACATACACACTCGAGAGTTTCGTATGAAAAGTTTACTCAATTAGATAATCAGGGTACAATAAATCAGTTACACAGCATGTTTATGTTTCTGATCATGCGGTGGTCACGTATTTCAACAATCGATACCGTTGACGACATATTACGTGGAAACATTCGCTGGCTAAGACAAAATCTTCCGGTAATTTGCGGATTTATCCTCGACTGCTTTGTATGTGTTGTATGTATCCTTTCCATTTAATTTCGTTTATCATCGATCAGCGTTGCGTGCGCGCACACAAACATAAATATATATGCACGTTAGTAAAAACCACCGAAGGTTTGCATCTTTCAACGGAAAGATATCTTAAAGAGTACGTATCGAAAATATACAAGTTTGATAGATTAAGAAAGTAATAGCGAAACTTATAGATTATATTTTTTTTTATGCGACTATAATCGAACGAATTGTAATTCGTGCAATTTTTACAGAACGCTCTAATGCAGTCGACTGTATGATTGCGTAAGCAAGCACACTCGTACTCGCTTCTTTTCATTTTACGTACACGTACTACGTTTTTTATGCGTTATTACAAGTACTTAAAATAATGAAAAAGTACCGACGTAAAAAGATATACAAGCTGTTCCATTTGCAGTAAACACGCGGCATCAGCCCTCCCCTCATCGATTTCTCCAATATTTCTTTATACATCTCAAACTGTATAGAAAAGCAATAAAATGATAACTAAACGCGATTATTATTAAACGCTTCAATATCTCGCGCTGAATTTGCACTATTTTCTGAAGAACATGTAAATATGATAATAAATAAATATATAAATTGTTATATGTGTGTGTATAATGCAGAATAAATCGATGATAAATTTTAGTTTTATCTGCATTTATTGATCTTATATGATATACTTACCATTGTGGTAATGTTATGCGTATGATTTCACTGTTTAATCGTGATTAAAACAATAGAAACGGTGAATGTCGTTTCTTCGTTTGTTCTTCGAGCAAATTTAATTTCTACAACTTGAAATATATAAAGTATGAGATTTTCGGAATCGTTGAGGAGATTCTTATATATTTATACTACTCGTCCCAAAATCCTTCAACTTATTGCCGCGTCTTATCTATATTTCTTTCTTTTTCGTTTCCATATAATAATATAATAATAATAATAATAATAATAATAATAATAATAATAATAAAATAACGCACATTTCTCTATTTACGAGAACAAATAGCAAAAAATATATATATACATATATATATATGTATGTATGTATGTATATGTATATATATCTACATGCACATGGAAGGATTAAAAACCGCAGTATAATCCCCCCCTCCGTACAAGCACTTTGGCATATATGCACCATTGCTTAAAATCGGACGAAAAAACAAGATCAATAAAATCAATCGATTGACACGTAAAATACCATAAAAAAATTTGAAAATACTTCACGTATCAAATGTTCGTCATTTTTGTATAAATGTTAATCTCTCCGTTTCTCTTTCTGCCGCTCTGACGATGCCAGATTGTTCTGTAACGTTCGGGGGTTAAAATATCTCGACGTGATATTTACAATAGCGAGTTACATTGATCACTCTCGCTGTGTATGCATATATGAGTGTGTATATATTTCTTCCTTTAAATATGTCTGAAAGACCATAAAAATATTTTCTGATCTTAGCTTTTAAAATTACAGAGGATATTTATATATATATGTATATATATATATATATATATATGTGTGTGTGTGTGTGTGTGTGTGTGTGTGTGTATATGTATATATATATACACACACACACATGCGTTATGTGTTATGCGTTATGTATAAATTACTCCGTGGTATCAGAAGAACGTTCCCATTGCATATACATACACAACATGATGTATCACGCACTTCAGGTTTCTATCGACATGCCTAAACGATATCAAGACTATATGTATATGTATTTATATAAATAAAAAACATGTGCACAAGTTTAGGGACGCGATCCACGTGCTGCTTCATCCAGTACGCGAATTTTGAGCTCGCGCTCACGCTGTTGTCTAAAAAACACCCTTCGTTAGTCCGATAATACCGCTCTAGATCATGAGTTATAACAAAAATCAAGCAAGTTTTTACTTATTGTTATCAAGGCACGAACCTTATGTACTCCTCGTGGGCGACGATGGATGGGTGCGGTGGGAAACGCTCGCGCTCTATCATAAGGTGTCGTTGAAATTGTTCATGATGTGCAGCCATGTCTGCGTACGGTCTTCCCAGCAGCTCGGCCGGATGCAGCGCGAGAGCTGGATCGCGCGGCATCAAACCGGGTCGAGGATAATTGGCGCTGGCTGCAGCTATGGACAAAGATGACCATGTTGGAAAACTGAACACAGTCGAGTCGTGCGCTGTGAGAACACATCAACTATACATATAATATAGACTCCTTTCACAATAATATACCATACACATAACAATGTCTCGTATAATATACGTTTGAGAAGCATATGTGTTCGTGACAATCGCGATGACTCATGACAGTCTCGTGTGATATGTATTCTTTTTGGGAAACGTTTAGCTCGTTCGACTCGCAGAGATAGAAGGAATTGCGACGAACTCCTAGCGTAAAGGCTATCTATCTCAAAGCGTCTCAGAGACGTTACTTCTCATTTTGCAAACACACGCACGCACGCGCACACGCACAGTCGCGCCTGCACCTCGACGACACTCACGCGTACACTCGCACTTGCACCTGACGGCGATAAGCGACTGACCGGAAGTCAGAGTCGAGGACTCCTGAGAGATTCGCAGGCGCGCCGACGGTAAGGGTGCGCGAGAAAGGAGGATCGCCTTGACCTAGACGGTGTAGGTGTAGGTTCAGGTCGATCAATGAGAAACACACGGTTGCCTCCGTTATTCGACGAGCGATAAATGCGAGGAACGGAAAACTCTTTGTTTAAGAAGCTTAAGAAGAAGAACATCCTGTGTGTAGGACCTACCAGGCAGAGGAAATCCAGCCGCAGCCGCAGCGGCTTCCTGCTGTTGCTGAGCCTGTTGCTGGGCCTGTTGCTGTCCCGGATGTAAGTGCAAGTGCGTATGCGCATGCGTATGCGCGTGAGTGTGAGCGTGATACTCAGGAGAGATGCCAGCCATCTGTAACCTGACCATCGGGTCAGCGGCCAGAGCCAGTCGCTCTTCGAGCTGACCATGGTGGTGTGCCGCCACGGGATGGCCAGCCCCTCCAGCCGCTGGCCCCCCACCGGCTGCAGTCGGTATTCCTAAACCCGACAGTGCTTCGATCACATAACTCGGTCATCACTGACATATGATTCTTATGCCGGATTTCTTCAACTCCGGTTAACACCATCGTGTTAACGGTCGTGTAATTACATTCAGGCAAAAATAAAAACGTAATAGCTTTTTACGAACGTTTCCTTGCGAAGGTGCATCGTGTCACCGGCGAAACATGACGCCCAGACAAGCAGCCGAGATCCTTACGGGTCGAGTTAACCGACGCTGAAGAAATCGGCGGAAATTAATTCAGATTTAAATATCTAGCCAGCTACTTCGTATCTTCAATGCCCCTGTGATATCTTTCTCCGCCTCTCCTTCCCTCCCCTTACACACACCCACACACATACATACATACATACACACATACACGCATACACACACACACACACACTCTCTCTCTCTCTCTTTCTCTCTCTATCTCTCGATCTGTATAACTTCACCTCTCTCGCGACCTACCAATCTTTCCTTCTACTATGTCATACTTTGTATCGCTAAATTAAGTTCAATATTGAAAAGCACTGTACGATTGTACGATTGTGGACGGATAGTCGACGGATATTCCTACTTCTACCTCGGCGAGACATGACAAATTTGATGATGAACAATTACCTAGCCTTTCCAAACGTTCACGTTCCAGCTGGCTGGGACCCGGAGGAGCACCGTAGAGACCAAATTGATGCAAGGCTTGAGGGGGACCGGATGGGCCTGCTAAACCAGCAGCGTAACGTCGGTGTATCTCCAGCCAGTGTGGATCAACCGGTGCCGGCATTGGTCTGGGTGTGCCCTTCAGCAGTTCTTCCTTCAAGCGATCATTCAACTCCCGTTCGCGTAACTCGCGTATCTCACGCTCACGCTTCTCTCGCTCGAGATGTTCCAACTCCAAGCGTTGCGCAGCGGCCTCACGGCCATACAGGTAATGCAACATCGGGTCCGTGGGAGCCGGATGTCTGGCAGGTGAAAAGGCAGCGTGCGGCCTCGCATATTCGGACAATTGCCTGAGAGCTGGAGTATCCGCGTATGAGCCAGGTCGCGTCGCGTATCTGTCGTACGGTGAGACAACAGGTTCGAGAGGTCCACGACTTGGCGGTTTGCAAGTCTCCGGCTGTTTTTCCGGTGTCGTCATTTTCCTGGCTTGTTGAGCAGCTGCGGCGGCACGATCGCGTTCCTCTCGTTCACGCTCCGCCTGTTTCCTGGTGCGTTCCTCGCGTTTTCTCGCGAGCTTCGAATCCGGTACAGGCTTGAACACCAAATCAGTGCGCGTGCACGAATTATTCTCACCGCGATTCCAATGCCGCAGGAAAATCGCCGACTGGGAACGGTGGCACTCGGAATCTTCGATGCGTGGCTCGGGCGACGGTCCTCGCGGACTGGCCGGTTCGTCAGGTTCCGGCTCCATATCCTGCTCGATCTTCGGTTCTTGCACGATCGGGGGCTGCTGCGGTTGCGGTGGACGATGGTGATGATGTGCAGAACTGGTGGACGTTAGGCACGTTGCTGAGACCATTGAAGGTTTGCGTTGGCTTGACCCGTGCGATGAAGAATGACTGTGAGAACTATGGGAGGATATAGTGAGCAGCTTGTCGTGGTGCAGAGTAGTCGCTTGGTGCATACTGGACGAGTGGTGATGAGAGGCGATCAGATTCTCGCCCTCTTCTCTCGTGGTAACACTAGAGCTGGTACTCGCATGATGAGCGGTCATCATAGTGCTGCTCTCTTGGCTCCTCTGCGGTGAAGGCGGTGGTATGGCATGTGGAACCGGACCGTACGTGTACGGCGGGAAGGATGGATAACCTGCTACAGCCCCGTAACCCGGATACGCGTGCGGATGATACGCATGCATTCCAAACAGCGTATGGTGTACGAGATGAGGGTGAAACGGGTGAGCCATATGCGGGCTCGGTTGCTGTGCGGGATGCATCACCGGTTGAGGTATAGAGCTAGGAGGCGGGGGCAAGTTCGGTGTCGGCGTCGGCGTCGGCGTCGGCGAAGCCGCAACAGGCTGAAGCTGCGGCACCAATGCGGGAGCAGAGTTCTGCACCGAATGCTTGCTCGGCGTAGGCGGTTTGCTCGCACCGTCCGGATCCTTCTTGATATTATCCAGACTCGGGCCTGGAAACGCGGAACTCTGGAAGCCCGGCACTTTGACCTCCTTTAGACTTTGCAGGGGATCTGGTTCCGGTGGAATTATCTCCTGTTTGATCTTCAAGTTCTGCGGCTCCATCGGCGGTGTACCGGCCAGATTGTAAATACCCGTAGGTTTATCCATCGACAGCATACCACCGGGTTGTAGCGACTGGAACAGATTACTCGGTTCATTCGAGCGCTCGGGTTCGTTACTTTCCGTACGTTCCGAGTGCCTGTCTGACGTCATTCGCTCCGACTGTCGCAGACTGTCGCGCGCTCGTTCGCTCGGTAACCTGTCGTCCGCGGAGATTCTGTCGGCACCTCTGCCTTCGGACGACATGACGGTCAAACCAAGCGGTTGCGGCGAACTCGGCATCGGCGGTGCGATTTGCGACATCTGACCGATCGGTCCCATGCCAGTCGGTATTTGGCTCTGCGAGATGTTAAGATTCAACGGCGGCCCCGACATACTTTGCGGCGGCAAAGCTTGCGCGCCGCTCGACATGCTGTCCGCATGGGCGCGGAGGTTTGGTCCCATGTTCGGCGGTGCGTTCGGCACCATGTTAGGCACCAATTGCGGTGGCATACTTTGCGACAGATTCTGCGGCACATTTTGCACCGGGGGCGGCGGCGGCGGCGGCTGCGGTTGCGGCTGCACATTGTTCGTTGCGTATTGCATACTGAGACCCGCCGGTAATCCACCGGTAACGTTCTGCTGTTGACCAGGCGATATCACAGGGATGCCCTGCGAACTCACCGGCATGGACTGTGAACCACCCGCGATGCCAGTGACAGGTGGTAGACTCTGCGACAAATTGCGTACCGCGGCATCGGCCGACTGTACAGGAGCCACCAGCGGCTGCGACACGCTGAGGTTCAATTGTCCTTGCTCGGGTTCCTTGGTGTCGTCGTTGGAAGTCGGCGGTGACACCACAGACTCCATCGGAACCAACGGCTCCAACTTGAGCGGTTGATTCATGGCTAACGGCGGCACGGAGTCCTCCATCTGATGATCCACCACCTTGCTTTGATCCACCAGCGGTTCTGCTTCCAGCAAGACCGGCGGTTTCTTCTCTAAACTGTGTATCACCGGCACGGAGATCGGTAGACTCTGGATAACGGCTGGCACAGGAGTGGACACTGGCGTCGGCTCGGAGGGGGGTTCCTCGGGGGTTGTAACGGCTGGACTACTAACAGGCTCTTCCGTGGCTACGCCAGCGACCGTCGGCGTGGTTGGTTGATTCTCGTTCGTGTCAGCCTCCGTTTCCCTCTCCGGTTCGTCCATCAGGGAATTACTGTCTGTCGTGAGTGACTCGGACGGGCTTTCGGCGCGATCGCCGCCGCCGACGCGCTTTCGCTTCTGCGCGTCTTTGTCGTCGTCGACGTCGTCCGGTTGTGAACGCTTCTGCGTACCCTTCTTGGGCGTCTCCACTTTGCTGGACGATTTCTTCTTACTCTTATCGGGTGATTGCTGCTGCTGCTGTTGCTGCTGCTGCTGCTTCTCTTGGTCGGGCGTGTCAGTGCCACCGGTGCGTCGCGGTCTCGCTGGTCTCGGTGTCTCCTTGGCTTTGTTGCGCGTACGCATTCTACCAGGACTCTCCGGTGATTCCGCCGGAACTGGGCGGAACAGATAAGGCGGCGCAGGCGGCAGCTCGCCGGTTTTCTTCAAATGCGCACGGCATTCCGTACAGAGAAGTAGCCGATCCTTGCCGGCCACCTGATAGTCCTTCGAACTGGTGGAGAAGCAATGTTGACACGAGTGAGCCGTACCGTTCGTATTAGTGTCGCGAGAATCACTATCCTCTTCAGAGTTATCGTCCTCCGTTACGGAGCTGATTTCTCCACCAGGGTTGTGACTGGCCGGCGTGCCGACTGGCACGCTCTCGGCCTCGGACGCAGGCTCCTTCGTGTTGACGTTTGCCGTTGGCGCTGTATCCTTTGTAGGCGTCGGCACCTCCTCTTTGGGAGTGCCGGCACGGGAGTTCCGCGTATTACGGATCCTTCGCAGTGAGCTCTGCCGGCGCCGACGGTGTGGCCTATTGTTATTGGCACCAGGCGTCTTTTTCCACAAGTAGTAGAACTCGACCAATTCCGGCTATACAAAGACCCGAGTCAAACGACGAAATGGATTTTCCTACTGCTTTGTAACGATTTCTCGTTCGATATGAAGTATGAAAGGTAGGTAGGTAAAAGTTTATCTTGTCAGGTAAAACGTAAAACGCAAAGCAACAACCTTTCGAACGTTTCCCTCACATAGATTTTCCCTTGCGATACCGAAAAACAGAAAGAAAACTTTACAAGAGACCTCAAGCTGATCTGAAAAAGATGAAGATTGCTCTTCGCAAATGTATTTGCGCTTAATTTTGTTCCCGTATACTTCTCTCTTTCGTCCTAATAAATACGAAAAGAGCATCTTGGAAAGAGAGAGGGCTCGATGGAGATACGGAGATACCGTGTATTTCTCTTCAAGTGTCTTACCGTGTCTTTGTGCGGCAGAAGATCCTTCCTAATGCGTGAAAAATTCTTCCCAAATTGCCGTAAACCCTTGACGAATCGCTTCTACGGTTCAACAACGACAATCCGTCACTTCTTCTGTTCTACGGAAAGCCGACAACGGTCACGCTGAGAGAGAGAGTGATATACTTACGGTCTCTTCCTCGGACCATTTCTTGTCGATGCCTTTAGGTACTGGACATTTGACGAGAGCCTGAAGTGCCCTACCGGGATCATAGCCAGAGTCATGCAGAATGTCCAGAGCATTGATGGTAGTGTCGTCTCGAGACGCCGCCACGCAACCATCGTCCGGGGATCCGCCGTCACACATACCGGCGAAAGCGGCCATAGACCGAGCCGCCCTCAGGTACATGAGAAGATCCCCGTCCAATGCCATGGCCGGGACCCATCTTAGCTCCTCGCGCTCCTTGGAGAATTCTGGATCGGGTAGCAGCTCGCCGGGTGGTATACCCGGCCGATACTCAGGCAAACGGGCCTGACAAGAAACCAACTCCTGTAAATCCCAAAAAATTCGGGATTGCGCGCGGTTAGCACCGATATGCCGAAGCGAGTTAGTAGTCACGCACCTATGCTCCGGCTTGCCCTCTCAAGCGGTTATCACCGCATTAGCCCAAATTCTAACGTGTTATACTCGGAAGAACGCCCCTCTCTCTCTCTCTCTCTCTCTCTCTCTCTCTCTCTCTCTCTCTCTATCTCTCTCTCTCTCTCTCTATCCATCTATCTATCTTTCATGTGTCTTTTGTTCGCTCGCCGCTTTATCTCTCTCTAGTCTCGTTTGTACAGAACGTGAATGATAAATCTCGGTGTCTCCTTGTTATCGCTTTCCCTTCTCGATTATCCCACGGACAACGATAATCGCACTCTCTGCGTACTCTGCGTACGATTCGTCGAGGTACACAGACCGGCGTATAATAACCTCGTTAATAATAACACTCGGAGAGAGAGACGCTACGCGATTTTCAACTACATCAACAAACGCGCGCGTAGAAGACTGTATAGTGATTCCGACGGTACGAGCATCGAGGTGATTATGCCGATCTGTGTACACGTTCGCACTCGAAAGCACACACGCGCGTACTTCGCATTACGAAATTCTGTGTCGGAAGTCCAAGATAATTACGGGGGTTAAAGATAGAAGTTACGTATCTACGCGACTCCGTGTAACTTGCGTAATGTATTTATCGAGTGTTACTTATATTCGCGCGGTGATAATTCACGACGAATGTTTGTCACGAAGCTGTTCCCGGCGAGACGACGGCAAAATTCGACCGCGGGGAGGGCCGCGGGGAAGGAAGGGGGGGGGAAAGTAAAAGCGACAAACGGACGATTTACGAGCTATCGATTAGTCACGGCTAAGTCACGGCAACGGACACGGTGCCTCAATGATCCCGTAGTTCGACGAAATTCTATTGACATTACCTCGACTACGATTTACGCATACACCGAGTCTCGGGGACCCAGCAAATTACCTTCCACGATCACTTCGGCCAATCTGGAATCGGTTCTTTTCTCGACGAACAAGTCGCTTGACGCGATCTCTCAATTTTCATCGTAATTATGATTTTAATCATTTTAATCATATCATTTTGATCACAATTGTTGCAACTGATGTACGACACGTGTCGAATATTTTTCGACACAGCAGTCGATCCTCGAGAAAGGATCCTCGAGATTTAACGAAAACTCTGACGCATCTTTGCCATTTGCAAATAAAGAACTATCTAGTACCGATCTCGCTCCTGACCCGATCAGTCGAGAGAATCATCGGTCAGCGCATAAGAAAATCTCGATTCCAAATCGGTGCTCGCGCCGATCACAGATGGTTCAAGTAAGCAATGGAGAATAATTGTTGTATGATAAACAGAGTTGTAAAGTAGTAAAGCAGAGGCGAGTTGATCTGCTTATTGACTGACTGATGGATCATTCGATCGATCGCTCGAGTTACACTTCACCGTGACTGAATACCACTCCAAAATGAAGAAAGCGCAATCTCTCACGTCAGATATAAACTATACAATTATTATCCTCATGCATCGCTCTCAGGTATGTATATGTACATGTGTGTATTTACGCACAGCTGATGTACCGCTCGCGAGGGTTGAGAGGACGTTCCTCGCGCGGCTGATATATCGGACGAGTAAAACGAATGATCCTCGAGCCGATTTTTTGACGGAACGAGCGCAATTGGCGCATGCTGAAAGCATGCCCGGTGCGACAACTATTACAACAAGTATTACCGAGAGAGAGCTTGACGAGTGACGTTTCACGTTTTTTTTTCTTTTTGCGCGAGAAAAATCGCCATTTGTACTTGAAACATCCGAAGCTCTCCGATAGCGGATAAGTGCGTTAGTTGAACCATCGGATTGACTAGTGAGTAGATTAGACCGGCGATTTTCACGGCGATACGGCTCGTCAATTTGCATTCTGCCACAATCTTGTGTACCTCGCACACCTACAGTGTAAATCGTAGAACCTGCGAGTTAAGCGCGTCGGCGTACGTCTCGCAATTGGCGCGATCGTCACCTCCAAAGTCACCGTGCAACGATCCCTATCTGTGGCTGATGAATTCCACGGATGATGAATGTGCAAATGAGATGACGTGGCCGCGCGTGGAACATTCTTGAAATTTGTATGTGCGTTGCTCAAAGTGTCAAATGTGCTGCTGCCGAGTCATTCGACGACGACAAATGCAAGTTTCCACACGGAGCATATACGATGTTATGCGTGCCGATGCCCGGTCGCCACGTTATCGGTTTTATTGTTTAGACCTCAACTTCAAGACCGATTCCACGCTTCGTACTTTCGAGATTAGATTACAGCGTATTTACGTAACGTTTTCTTTATTATTTCACTGTCGTTGTAAAATGTGCTTTCAGTTTTTATTGACGCCGTTACTTCCCGAGGTTCTTTGTTCTTTTTGTAAGCGCGTGCGTGCTGTTCGGAAGAAACGTGTACCACATACATGTATAAAAAATAACACACACACACACACACACACACACACACACGCACGCACGCACGCACGCACGCACGCACACATTTACACGGATACACACGTACAGGCGCGCATTTTACGGTTATTACGTCTGTTTTTCTTTTTTTTATGTAAAGAGCGTGAAAATTTGCATAATTACTCTTTTTCGTTTGACCGATTTGTGCGAACGATGTCCGCTTAAAAATAGAAAATTATGCTACATGCTCCACGATAAGAAGAGCGGATTATCATTGTCGTGTGGCTATCGCGTGCGCGCGCGCGGCTCTTTCCCGATAATTCGATATCTCTCAGCGGAGAATCAACTCAGTTTCAGTTAATTGACGACTTAATTGCTCGATTAAGCGTGAAATCCACACGTTATTTCCACGACGGTCGCCGATACTTTCTCCGATACATATAATACTTCTCTAATACATATAACACTCTACAGTCTTTTTTTATCTTGCGAAGATCTTGGATCGTGACTAGTATTCAATTGTTCATTATGTAACATAATTTGTTCATTTGTAACATTAAGTTGTTCATTATGTAACAACTGACGTAATAATAACGAGATGCGATGAGGAGGACTCGCGGTTTTTTTTACAAGCGATCCACACACCCCTTACCACGTTAACACACGATGAACAACCGACTACGCTAATTGGACAAGCCTCGAGATAGGCGCACTGTGCGCGATACCACTAAGTAGCAAAAAAAGGTTTTCAAGATGTGCATGCCAAACCTGATGGGAAGGGCCAACCCGAATCTCGCCCTGGGTGCCAGCTGACATCTCCCCCTCCTCCGAAGCTCCGCCGTCTTTCTCCAGCGTTTTGAATGCCTTTGATCTTCGACTTTCAGTAAATTCCTATCATCCACCCCCTGAATAGTTATGTCATCAATACGAGTAAGAAGATCTGACTTGAGGACGATTTGACAGAAAATAGAACATACACTGCTTAACATGCTCGTCATGGTGTCGCAAAGACTGCCGTGGTCGGTCACGAACAAATAACAGAGAGGTATACATTACGTATTTATCTCGCAATGCCAATTTTTTTATTTTACGAAAACAAACGCTAAATCTCCGTTGAATCTTTGGCGAAACTTGACGAATCTTTAACAGTGCACTTGTACATCATCGATACGTGATATCTAAATAAAGAGAAGACACACCGGGGGGACACGAAATGTGTTTGTTCCTATACGCATACCGAGAATATACAAGGCTGAACTCTCTCTTTAGTGTTTAAAAAACAATTACAACAATGTCGCCTACGATAAAGGTAGCTTTAAAGGCGAGAATAAAGGTATCTAACCCATATGAACCCGATTCCGCCCCATACTTGCAAATAGAAACAAAGTTGAGCAAGATACACTTACGCTGTGTTGCATTTATTCGTTCTCGGAGCGATTCGAGAAATTAGACAAAATTATATTCACAGGACGTCCATTCTACATATACATTCTGCTGTATTATACTGTACAATGTATCACTGTACGATGCAGCATGTAATATTTATTCCTGTCTCATTGTTTCTCTTATCTTCTCTCACTCCCTCTCTCTCTCTCTCTCTCTCTCTCTCTCTTTCTTTCGCTCTCTCGCTCTCTCGCTCTCATCCATCTCTTACTCTTCCTCTTTCTCTCTCTCTCTCTCTCTCCCTCTCAGCCATCTCTTGCTCATCCTCTCTCTTTCTCTTTTTAAGTGGTCTTAAGTCACGGTGAAAGCAGTATAAACAGGCTAATTAACAAGCGCGAACAAGCTCTCGACCGCCTCGTCCCTCGCGCGACGCAGAGGAACCGAAAGACGCCGGAAAGGATCCCGCCAGCCCGACCACATTCGACGAGTGGAGCAACTCACGAGCGAAACCGCGAATTCGAGGTCGGTGCCAAGGAAACGTGAGGCGCGAGGAAAGGCGCGATGATCGTCGTCGTGCAAGGTCGTAGTCGCGGCGCACGCACAAATTGGCACGCACACGCACGCATACGGAGAGGAAGAACACGAGCGCGCTGGCACGCACGATATCTCCGCGCGATCGAGATCGAGCGGATCGACTCGCCGCGATAATCGCGTCACGCTGCACAAACACGGCGTCTCGGCGCGAAACTCACGTCCCGCGGGAACGACGGACACGTAATATACGGACGCATGCTCTACGAGGACATCGAGCAACTCACCCGTTGTCTCCGCGGTCCGATCGGCAGCTTCACTCAGCGACGTGCACGCGTCATCGTGCCTCGGCGGAGATGATCTGTTCAGCTCGCTCGCTCGCTCTCTCTCTCTCTTTCTCTCTCTCTCTCTCTCTCGCTCTCTCTCTCTCTCTCTCTCGCTCTCTCTCTCTCTCTCTCTCGCTCTCGCACACTCGCTGCTCTCTCACGCTACGTGAGGATCACTCTGCGGGTCGGCGTAACGCGGCAACGCACCGTCGCGCACCGTGCGACACGGGAATCGTGCGGGCTCTTCGCAACGATCACTTGCTCGCAGAGGTGCCGCGGCGGCGACGACTCATCGACCTCGGTGCCTTCGCTACGGGGATCACTTTCCACAACACCCAAATGCAGCGGCCATAATGCAACGCAACGGTAGCGACGCGGCCGGGCATATTCGGGAAGCAACGTCGACCGTGTTCATGCGCAATTTCGGAACTACTTCCGTTGTGCACCCTCGGCGATGAGCAGGGTGGTCGCAACGTTTAAAAAGAAAAAAATTGACGTCCGAGAGATCGATTGTGCAAAAAGACATTCCCTTCTGTGTGACGATGGATTGCATTCTAGAGAGATCCCTAAAAATGATCGGTGTACTTTTAGTTCATTTCTTTACAACCATGTAGCGTGTGTAAGAAATAGTAACAGTATCTCATATACGAGTCTGTCGTTGGGAGGAAAAGAACAGAATGGAAAGAGATAGCCGTACTGTTTGAAAATAAAAGGATTTACTTTGCTGTTAAATCGAAAAAGATTTTTTAAGTAAATAGAGCACGCCTGACCTGCCGTTGAGTTCTCCATTCGTTTAAGATGGTGGCGGCCCGTAGCGGAGACTTAAAAAAATAATAGAAATAACGGGTCTAACTGAGAAGTAACAAAAGAACCTTTTATCCCTTATTAACATAATTGAACAGCAGATCGGTCAGACTTTTGTCTCAATTTATAAACAGAAAATCCTCCTGTTCTTCTGAGAAGTCTATCTTGACTATTTAAAAAAAAAATCCAACTAAAACTGTCGATATAAGCGTCAATTGCAGAACATCGAGAATATAATCGATTGCTTATCACAGCAGAATCGAATATCGATTCGTTAGTCGAATATTTCTTATCTCTACAGCCAGAGGGAAAAAGGCGCTTCACACTGGGCTCGGCTAAAAGCGGCCAGTGACCCCTCTCCTTCTTCTCTCTGCTATAGTTAACGGTGGGTACTATTTTCTTCAAATTTTCTCGCGTCGTCTGTGGAATGGCATGTCGGAATATTTGTACAAACATGCCCGCAAGTTGTAGAAGCATGCTTGAGAAAAGCGCACTTTTGGTGATCACCCATGGATCGGAGGAAATGGAAGCCGTGATAACCGCTGACATTTTGCGACGTGGCGGGGTAGGTTACTACGAACGATTAACAGTGTGTCAAAAATATTCTTGACGTTACGAAATTTGTTGAAATCCTGATTGGGTCTTACGTGTCATTTACAATAATGACAACGACAAAGATGTCTATCTATTACATACTTTTTTAATTATGCGATGAATATAAAGTTATATTCAATTGTTGAGTAGGTTGATGTTACTATAGCTAGCCTATTGGATGATAATTGCGTCACGTGTAGCCGCGATGTTAAAATATGTGCGGATGCCAAGTTCGCAGATGTCAGTAAGAGTCAAAAGTACGATGTGGTGATATTGCCTGGTGGTTGGAGTGGGTCAACGGCATTTGAATCGGTAAGCTTATGACGCGATATTTGGTATTATATTATTTATTGATATCAGACTTGGCAAAGGACTGATTATTTTCATAGTCTGTGGCATTAGGAGATCTATTGAAGGAACAAGTAAAAGAAGACAGAGTGATAGCAGCTATTTGTGCAGCTCCTATAGCTTTGAAAGCTCATGGTATTGGCAAAGGGAAGAAAATTACTTCTTATCCATCAGTAAGAAGTGAATTGGTTGGCATGTACGATTATTCAGAAGATAGAGTGGTGACGGATGGTAATAATTGGTTCATCATAGATTTTTATTATGAAGTATATCACTTATAGATAGAGATTATATCGGTACTGATATCTATATTCAATATTCTTACAGGTAATTTAATAACAAGCAGAGGACCGGCAACAGCATTTGATTTTGGTCTGGCTATTGTGGAAAAGTTGCTGGACAAAGAGACAGCTTGTATGGTGGCGAAACAATTACTGTACACAAATTACTGTTAAACCTTCTCGATAAAATACTATTTCACAATAGTACATATATAAGATACAAAAGTGTAAAATTGTTAGTGTTATATTATTATATGTTTATAATTTTAGGAGTAACATTTCCTTTTTAGTAGGAAGAAAGCAATATGTAACTATTCTTGATGAAGAAACAGAAACAAATATATGTACGACTTGAACTACATCGTAATACCATGACATTAAATTCAGTCTTTGGTAAAGAAACAGAAGCAGCACGCACACAGAGTGCGAAAAGTAATTCGGCTGCGGTAAGGCCGAAGGAAGCCCCATCTACCGAGGTAAATTTCACCGAAAGATCCCCAAGACTACCCTCGACAATTCAGCGTCCGTATCATCGTGGTTAGGTGCATATAAAACGCGCGGGGACGCACTCCAATGACTAACACGAACGGCGCGTAAAGAACGGTGTAAATAAATGGTCATGATGAGGTACGTTTACTGCGGGCGCGCGGCGCGTTAGTGATGCCGGCTTTAGACGAGAGTATTTCGCACGACACGACGAGCCCGCCCACGACCACGCACGACGGCCTAATGTCCGATGGTGCTTCCGACGGAGTTTCAGCTTCCGATGGACTTTCGTCCGAGAAAGTGAAGACGTTTGTTTTCTCATCGCGCAGGACTGCGCAAGACGGCACGCAGAGCGAGGAGAGTCTGGAGGTTCGCATACCCGAGGTGAGTGACGCGACGGGATTCCCGTGAAACGGAAATCGCACGCGAGACACTACGACGAGATGGCCGGCCGGATTCCTCGGGAACGAACGCGAGCTACCGGTGTTACGCGTACTTTTCGGTTAGGTCGGTCGCATACGAGTCAACAACATGGCTGGTCGGGCATCTCGACGATACTTTTTGATTGACATTATTCTTCCTCGAAACTTTTTCTGCGAAAGATAAAACGGAGTGTTTACAATAAAAAACGCATGCTCTGCGAAAAGCGTATATAGACGAGATACAGGGTGGTACCGACCATCTTCGTCGGGATAAAACTTAATGTATCAAAAATTATCAAAAATATAATGCAAAATATAACGATGGATTTTGCGGAGATAGAAAAGGCTCTTAAACTTTAGCATTTCGTCAATTACTCGCACTATTTCTGTCTAGTTCATAGTTATCATGCAATATGTTGAGATTTAAAATTGTCACGATATCAGAATTGGGACAGTTGCGTTATGTAATTCAAGGCTGTGAAGGATTGCAAACCTGGAACAGATTTCAACGTTTTTGACATTGAGGATAAAGTTAAATGGTAAATTGTTTCTGACAAACATCAATTATCGTTCTTTGCAGTTGCTGGAGGCTAGTTACAGCTTCTACATTTGGCCCTGCGCACCTGTGCTCGCCTTGTTCCTCTGGGAACATAGAGACGATCTAGTCGGAAAGCACGTGTTGGAACTTGGCGCCGGTACTTCGTTACCTGGCATTCTCGCCAGCAAGTGTGGCGCCAGTGTGACCCTGAGTGATTCTGCAAACAACACCAGAGCCTTGCAGCATATCAGAAGATGCACTGAATTGAACGGAATTCAAAACCAAGTACGAATCATTGGTATTACTTGGGGCTTGTTTCTCAACAGTTTATTTACGCTTGGACCACTAGACCTGATCATCGGTTCGGACTGCTTCTACGAGCCTACAGTGTTTGAGGATATAGTGGTCATTGTAGCCTTTCTATTGGAGAAGAATCCACACGCGAGGTTCCTCTGTACATACCAGGAACGTAGTGCCGATTGGTCAATCGAGCATTTCTTGAACAAGTGGGGCCTCACGTGTACGCACGTACCGCTGGATGATCTTGGTGCGAATTCCAATGTCAGTGTGGATGAGTTGATGCAGGCTCATACCATACATTTATTGGACATACGACGAAGGCCGTGAGGACTGAGTCTGCTGTGAGAATAATAAAGTTGAGCGCAAGTTATGGCCGGTGCTTTTACAAAATATATGCTTCAAATTAACAATATTCCTTGGACAGTGGGCCGTCAGCAGCTTGCACTGTACTTCTCCCAGTTTGGCTATGTGTATAATGCCGCTGTAATATTCAACAAACATACTGGTTTTCATGAGGGTTATGGATTTATCACAGTGAAGAAGGAGAACTTGAATAACATATTGCAACAGAAACACATCCTGGAGGGGAACGAATTATCCGTGTTAGTTAAAAACGGTAACGTAAATAACGATCTAACTAACGATATACTTAATTGAAGAAAAGGGAAACACAATTTACGAACAATGGCCGAGTGCGACATAAATATAACAGATTTGGAGGATAGATTCAACAGAGCTAGCAAGTATATGCAATCACTAGTGTCGGAATTAGATACAGACCACCTGCTCACATTTTATGCTTTGTACAAGCAAGCCACCGTTGGTCCCTGCAACATCTCGAGGCCCAATTGGTATCAGGTGCAAGCCGTACGCAAGTATGAGGCGTGGAAAAAGCTTGGCGATATGAGCCAGGAGATCGCAATGGCCAATTATATCGATGTCATCGCGAGGGTGAATCCGTCGTGGGAAGAAGAAGCAAAGTTCGAGGAATCACGTGGATGGACCTCTGTCAGCAAGTTACCCAACACAGACGCGGCGTTGAAGGATACGGAGAAGACGTTTTTGGACTGGTTGAAAGAGGGCAATGAGGCGAAGGTGCGGGAAATGGTGAGCAAAGAGCCCGGACTTTCGGGGAGAATGGACGACATTGGTTTGTTACCCATACACTGGGCCGCGGATCGGGGCCATGTCGGAATCTTGAAGTTTCTGATCGAACAAGGCGTGGACCTAAATTCGCTCGATCTCGAAGAACAAACGCCCCTTCATTATGCGGCGGGTTGCGGTCATATGGAAGCAGTGAGGTACTTACTTTCAATCGGAGCCGACACATCTAGAATAAATGGAGATGGTATGACACCCAAAGATATCGCCATTGATTCGACTAAGGATCTCTTCTGCTAACACTACATACCATAGTGATGTACACATGCACGCAATATTGTTACTCTGTTTGAATATATTAATAAATTTTCGACGAATATAACTTCTTGCGATGATACACGATAACGATCAACGACTTCAGTCCATTCATCTGTCGTTCTGATAGAGAGTAAATCTTTATTTATATACAAATAAATCCTCCAGTAGTCCATTACATTCACAGCCTAAGCACACCTTAGATAAATGCGTGATTTGTCATTGGCTAGATTTCTCATAATTCTTCCTAATTAACGTTGGAAACGGTACCGATTGTAAACTTACATTAAGCGCGTACGGGATTTGTGGAGAATGCAAGGTTTGTTACTCATAACAACAGTAGAATCCATGAAATAATAAATAAAATAAAGACGTTGGTTTTTATAATTATACAATATAAAACTCCACTTTCTCATTCAATTTTACTTTGATCTTTTTTATAATTTCGTAAAATATCATATATGATATATATATATATATATATATATGCATATGATATCTTTAAGTTTTCTTTAATTGTTAATTAAATGAATATTCAGTAATACTGTATTATTTTTTACAGTTAACAGATTATATACATACATATATATATATATATATATATATGTATGTATAATTAGGAGAATATATCGAAATAAACTGTTTACTAGTTCCTAAAATTTACATTGCACATACGAAATTTTAAACGAAATTTGTTAACAAAAGCAGATGATATATACGTGCTCCGAAACATTTTTAAATCTCAGTTTTAATATCAAAATGCAAATTTAACAGCACGTAAAGTAATAAATTTCCACTTTTCAAATTTTACAAATCTAGCATTCTCAATGGAACAAAGTACAATAAACTCGAGATCTTTTGGATGCTACGTTACAAGACACAACTTATATTTAAATAATTTATAAAATTATAAAGAATTTCTTTAAGAGAAACATGTAATGTCGAGTATGATTTTTCGCAAAGGAAAAAAAAAAAGATATGAATGTGTTTAAAGAGAGTTGACCCTCAATTATTATGGTGGTGTCAAATCTAGATGTTCCTGTATGTAGTCTTGGAGAAAAATTCTATAAAATATACAAAAATGTGTTAGCTGTTGACTGCTTTCTATATTATGGTTTTTAAAGATTTCTATCTGTGGACAATGAGAGGCTACAATTAGAGAAAAAAGATAAAATAAAGCTAGACAATACTACGCATCAACTTATTATCATCAAGTGCAAGATCGTTATTAGAATTGACTCCACCATGGAATCGAATACCTTGTCCGTTTGAGTCATATTGGTTGAAAATTAAAAATTTACACACGCATAGGTCTTCTTTTCAATGAGAATAAGAACTGATCAATGAGAATAAGATCAAACTTAACATTTCGTATCGCATGCAACATAATCAGTAATTTTTACTCGTCGATACGCATGTACAAACTCAACTATTCGGCGCGATTGTTTCAGCCTGACAATTCAATCTTCGGGATCATCAGAGTTCATTGTGTGGAGACACTTAAGGATTTGAAAATATGTAAAAATTATTTCATTTTCTTTAACCTGTATTAAAAAACAGAATTCTTTTCACTCTTAGGTGTTAATAATAAATTCAAGAATCGCGCATTGCATCGGTCAAATATAATAATGCACGGATACGTTTTCTCTTTTAAAACGGCGATCCGGCACTTTCATAACGATGAACAAACATTTGCGAGATTAATCTTCGCTAATAAAATATCACCCGTTGAATCAATTCCGACGCACTAATCGTATCAGTCCTCTCGTATCGTGTTAACTCTTTTTTTCCCCTTCCTCGATGGACGTGTCAATCAAAAAGTTCTCGTCGTAAGCGCTAACATTGTTGTTTGATAAGTTTTGCGGACTAAGATCAAGTCTGTAATTATGCTTTAATGCATATTGAGCACACCGAGCCAGCTTTGTGCGCTTCGACGCTCACGGTGGTGATCTGCGTGATATACGAACTGATATTCTTACTCTCAAAACAACATTCAGAGCTTCCACCTCTCTCCTTATTTGCTATAAGTATAAAAAGTTGGTAAGCTGCAAAAATATCATCATCATCATCATCGTCATCGTCGTCGTCGTCATTATCGATTATCGAAAAATTAGGTATGTATGTATCTAAAAAGGATTTAGAAAATAATATACGGCGTGCTGAGAGCTGCCGAATGCGCAAACCGCTTTAACGTTCAAAATGCATATTCGACTGACTCTTCCTATCTTCTCTTGCCCTCGTACAATGGCATCTCGTCGAAACTCTCTCTCTCTCTCTCTTTAAAGATTATCATTGGAATACAAGTCGTATAAATAGGGAGATCACGGGAAAAATAGAGTAACTTTGTCCGATTGTTATCAAACCTATGAAATACACGCTTGATGTAACGCGTTTTGAATCACCATGCAAACTCGCGCTATTCCCATTGCGATGATGATAACTCGATCCTTCGGATTAGCAAAGACGCGCGAAGGTACTTCTCTTCAAATGAACGAGGACTTTCATCGATTGTTATCTGTCGGCGATTCTTCCGATCCGCGGAGATAGAGAATTTCTACATAGTGACATATTGTCGTACACGAAGACGCGCTGTCTTCAATGAGACGGTGAGACAGCGACAACGATTGCCGACAATCCCCAGCGCGGAATGTGTCCCACGCGCTTCTTTCAGAGAGAAACAGAAATCACTCTAAAGATTGGTGCTCTCTTGCTCCGACTTAGGCCGTGCCGTGGGCGGTGGCGGTGGCGGCGGTTGCGGCCGCGGTGGTCGCTGATGGAATCTCGGCGAAGCCGGCACATTCTGCTGCGGCGACCTGACGATCACCCTCGCGTCAGTCTGCGTCTGCACGTCGATAATGTTGCCTTCCGATCTAGTGCGCGCGTGAGCTTTCGCTTGCTCGACGCACGACGCTTGATACGACTGCTCCGCCGGCCTCGCCGCTTTCTCCTCGCGGCGTTCGGAGCCGTACAGAGATATAGAGGACGGCCGGCTACCCACGCTTGGGCTTCTCTGCAAGTTCGAAGTTGCCGTGTTGCCAATGCTCTCGCCCGATGTGGACAACGCATTGCTGTTGTTCCCACGCACTTGTATTATACTGACCTGCTGTTTGTCCACGGAGTATACGTGCGCCCGTTCCAGCGTTAGAGGCTGCGGACGGTTCAATGAGAGAAGAATTATTAATTTAGCCAACGACCGGCGACGAGTGTGTATATGCGTATGTGTGTAACGGCGATTACTACACGGATAGCAACAAGCGTAACGCGCGTGAGGAAGCTTTGTCGGACATTGTGTGCGGTTGTTTATTTTTCCCTTCTTCTTTTTTAATTCGTAATATGTTGCTTACTGCGTAACTTTATGTCAATATGCAATATCCAGGCAGTGTTATTTGTTGTCCACTCTCTTGTAATAACTATATATGCTTATTATAATAAAAAGTTATCAATCAACAATGTTCTCGCTGCGTTAAATTGTCTCCACTCACCCCTGGATCGGTTTCTAGATTTTCGTTACTATGACGTGGATGTTGTCTGATGAGGCTCGACGGACGAACCAGACAAGCCGGCCGCTCGGGGATCGCCGGTTTGCTGCTTCTGTCACCCGATGACTGTACATTCGTCACGGTGTTATCTGACTTTTTACGCAATTCGACCGCATCTTCTGCAACGATAAGACAAATTAGACCTAGGCATACGTTATCACTAAAATGACAAAACAAATATCATTATAGTACGGAGCGACATTAGTTTATTACACTTATCTTTTGTCGTAAGAGATGACACACATTACCTGTTGCATGCGTAATATTTGTTATATTTCTAGGTGCTGCTATCGGTCTTCTCCTCTCCAATGTGGATGGCTTTTCTGTAGGCACTGGTTTTGGCTTTTGCACCGTACTTTCATTGTGCTCGACTTCCACAGTCGATCTCGCGACATTCTCGGCCGAGACTCCGCTTGGTCTCTCCTTTGTGCTCGGTGCACTCACTTTCGCGTCGCATCTTTGCAATTCCGGGATGCTCTTCTCTACATCGCTTAAATTGAACACTTCGCTTTGGTGAGTACTGGTCTCCTGCGATCGCTCGCAATTGTCCGCAAGATGAAGATCCGTCGACGTCGGCTCCGCGACCGATTGCTTTGCGTCCGTTTCCGCATGCCGCTCCGCCGTGTCATCGTGTTGTCCTCGCGTCGATTCGGCATTCATCTCGTACTTGTGAGCTACTTTATGCGATGTTCGAGTCAACGTGCCCAACGCTAAGATTCTCGGCGGCTTGTCCGGCGTCGGTGGTGGTTGTCTGTCGTCGCATCTCCTCTCGTGTTTGTCCGGAGTGTTGCCGCTCGGCGGCGTCG
The DNA here is from genome assembly GCF_003227715.2 of Harpegnathos saltator. Taxonomy (NCBI): domain Eukaryota; kingdom Metazoa; phylum Arthropoda; class Insecta; order Hymenoptera; family Formicidae; genus Harpegnathos; species Harpegnathos saltator. Next base: position 634,938 of record NW_020229955.1, on the reverse strand, counting down.
GCGCTGGTTTGTTCTTTCGACGCGCCGCCGGCTTCGGGCTACCTTGCGGCGGACTCTCACCGTGATCGCTGAGACTAGTATTGGACACGCAACGGCGCATGCCGACAATCTGATTCTCCGAATCGCTCGCGATGCCCACTTCTAGGTCGCGATCGAAATCCACCTCGCCCGGGAAGAACCAGTCCGCGTATGTAATTAATTGGTCTACTATAAGACTAGAGTTGTTCGCTGTACTCATATTCATCCTGCGGTAATAAAGAAAACGCGCATATTACATCATTGTAGAGCAGAATACGTAAGTATGAACAGTTTTGCAACATTTAATTTTCCAGTGGAATTTTTCCAGGCGACTGTTCTCTTATAAGTATCGAGTATTTTACACAAGATTGCTCACACTATCGTATTTGCATCCTCTTGTGGACTCCAAATCAGGTTTGGGGCAATGACAATAGCGATATTCTGCGGTGACATCTTATTTACATCCTGATTTTTCGTGAGCACAGCCAGAAATTTAATTAGAAACCGTAGATTCTCCAAATTCGCTGGCGGTAATTTATGCAACACTTCCCAGAGAGCTCGTAATCTCGTATCGCTGTGTGCGAGTTTTGCAGCAGCCATCCATTCGGGATACAATCTAAATGATCACGTTACATGTGACAACATATAGTTATACGTATAGACATGTTATACGCGGTATCGCTGTAGCGCGATAGCAATTATCAATTTCACGATAATCGATACTCACTTGTATGTTAATAGAGGTTCTGGTAATTCTCGTAAATATGATTTTAACGCGCCAGCGATTACGTGTGGATCTTTATATTCTAGAGCCCTCGGTAGCGTGAGGCAGCATGCGTCTAAACTTAATTTAATCCGCCGCGACTTGGATGCGGCGCCGGCTATTCTAAAGAGACCTTCCTCTTCCATACCCAAACGCAACAACACGGACACACACAATTGTATGGGTAGCGCAATTTTCCTGTTTGTTACCCTAAGATGTTCCTCGAGAGGATACCCGTATACCGGTTTCATTTCATTGTCATCTGCAACCGATCGTTGTATGAGCGTCTTTCACCCTCACTCGTGAGATTCTATTTCGCTAACGATTATAACGAACAATAACAAGCGCTTCGACAATGGTATCCGTATACTCGAAAGAAAAACTCACTGATATAACTTTCTAGTCCAGGTATAAGATCTTCAAGGCAATGCAATGCACTTTCGTGGTAAGCTCGCTGAAGTTTCACATATTGGATAATCGTTTGTGCCAGTTCCGTTTCGCGCGACATGAGCTGGAACATCTCCGCGGCTAACTGATCTCTGCACTGTTCAACTTTTGATTCAGCCTCTTCTAATTCTTCCCTCAAGTTATCTACTTTTGTCGCACCTGTACCTATATGCATAGTCAAGTGTTAACGGTGATTCAGAAGAATCCACAAAAATGTTTATTTATAAAAAAACAAAATAAACTCCGATGATTACCGGCGCTGTGTTTACTCGCTTGAAGATATCTCGTTCTGGCACTGTCCATGTCCAATGTTAGACGCGCTAAATTTCTCTTATGTTTCAATATATTTGGTACATCGGTATCTAAAATGTGTTGTAGCGGAACGGCTACATATTGCTCAACTTTTGCTTCATGTTCCACAGTTTCATTAGCCAATGACATTTGTGCTCTCCCGCATTCTAACAGTGCAAAACTCATGAGACCATCCTCACCAGCATTCTCCAACATAGTTTGTCCAAGTACATATTCGTGGCATTTTTTCTGCAGAATGAGAATTTAACATATAATAATCATCTGGTAAATATCTCATAAAATTAGCATCCTATGCTTACCAAACGTTTCTCTTTAAAAGCCTCTTGTGTGACTGTTTGATTCGGTGGATTCCCAAGTCTCTTACTAAGACCAGTAAGAGCCGCTCTGATTTGTTCAACATGTTTATCAGCAGCTTGTAGATCATCCGTCAACATCTCCGTTTTCCCTGCCCTGTTCACGAACAAAAAATAATTTCATCCAGATATCTCTTATCTGATACAACAAAATCTTATCTTTTATCTTTTGCCTACATTTTATCTTCCTTAATCTAGCCATCACAGCTTAATCTGGTTAACTGATGTATTAATATCAAATACTTAGTAACTTACTAAATGAAAGAAAATTGCAAAGTGATGATTAAGTAAAGAAAGAACATATCTAAGGGAACTGATAACCGATAAATATGCAACAGAGGTAATCAATTACCTGGAGAAGGTCTGATCGGCGAGCTGCTTGACACGGAAAAACTGCTTCTTCATGGCTGGTTGATATTGTCGACAGCACGAGTGAAATCACAGCTGAGTGCCAAACCGCCTCGTACCACCTCGTATCTTTACGCATCGACGCCCTTCGACTTGGCGCGTTTATGCACGTGCATCCTCCGCGGGTCTTTCGCCGTCGTGCGGCACCAGAAATACGCGGGAGAGAAGGAAGGGAGGATCCTTCGTGACGGAGCAAGGGCGAACGTCCGTCATAATGTTTGTACAATGATCTCACAGCTTACGCGAACGGTCACGGGCAGGTTTACGGCCAAGCTATTTTCGCGCACCATCGATAACGTCCAGCGATAAGGGCCGGATCGGTCTTTTTCACGGCGAATTTGGGTTAGGTCAGTCTAACTTTGCACTTTGCAGTCTCCCTTTCGCTTTGTCTCACTTTAGATTACGACCTCAAGTGCGATATAGACAATCCGTTTAACCGAGATCAAACGCCCGGCGATCGCATCGATACGATTGGTTATGTGGTACCTTCAGTCATACTGAGCGATCAGTCGAGAATTCTTCAAGCACGCGACATCCAGCTTTTCAATGTTCCTCTTGTTTCGTCACGTAAAGCACGGGGAATGACGATATTCGCGGATTATTCGGCTTCGTTCCACGCGCAACGCGATCGGCCTGAAGCTCACCGTATTGGGTACACCGCCTCTTCACTGTTCCACCCGCCAAACCGAACGACATTCAACGTTGATGTTTTCACTTTTCACGGTAGCCTCTCGACGGGTACACGATTTTCCCAATAACACGACGACACGGATGACGAACCTGTCGAACACGCGTGAAATCGCACGCCCGTTTTAATGCCCGTTTCTTTCCACCAACTTTGGTTTTAACTGCGGTTTAGTAAAACCACGAATAAAGTTAACTCTCAATTTAACATCAACTGGTTTCTACGAACACTTCCCCCAGAAGAGTTTAGTTAAACCACCGATGAGATGATACTAAAGACCGTCAGCCCTGGGTAAATTTTCATATTGGCAAAGGGGCACCGAGGGGCCCGGCAATAATTCAAGACTGATGACTGTACCGGCAGAGAGAAGAATGAGAGCGGCCACCGGCCGTATTTCGGGGGATACGGCTAGGCGCATTTTAGATACGCCATCTGACCAAAATGCGCCTAAACTACGTCCGCTAGGCGCACTTTCACGGTGATAAAAGTAAAATGCGCCTAGGTTCGTGTCCGTACTACTTCCATGCAATGGATAGTAGATTAGAAAAAGACAGACGATAGACAATCGTTCCGTCTTTGTCTCACTACTGAGCGGCGCGCGGCAGTAAACACGAGGCGAGGTAGCGGCGATCTTATCGCTAAGCGAACATCTCTCCGCTTTTCTTTCATCTTTCACGCTCCAGAGACATCAAAAGACGCGGTAGCGTCTCGTGTCAAGGGAACGTGCGAAGCGAGGAATTATTTTTCACGCACGCGAGGTAGCACATGGGAGACTAGACGAGCGTCGACATATTATCTGTTTCTTTCCCGCTCGTCTAGCTTATTGACTGCGTGAGTCGCGAGATTTTTCTCGCTACTCCTATACCTCCCTCTTTCTCTCTCTCTCTCTCTCTCTCACTCGTTCTTTCTCTCTCTCGCGCACTTGTTCGCTCTTCCTCTCTTCTCGTGTTCTTACGGCTTGGTTAAATATATAATATAATTACATGACAATATATATATATAAATAAATGACACATATATAGTGTATATGTATATAAAGAATATTTAGTATTAATGCACAAATAAAGAAGAGAGAATTATAATGAGAGACGAAAAGTTAATAGAAATCCACTCTTAGCCAATATATACATCTTTTAAAAATGATTTGTTATTAAAGTATATGACAGAATAATTTATTTATGCTAATAAATTTAAATTAAAAATTAAATGAAATGTTATTTGTTTTGTAAAAGATATTCCATTGTTACATTTTTCTTTTCGTAGCAAAAATAAATTTAGTCTAGTAAAAGAAGAAATTAGTTTTATTATCATATTTCAATTACGACTTTATTATTTAATTTTACGAATAGATAACGTGCATATTGTTGCTCAACGGAAACCGCGAGAAAATGGTGATCTCCGTCAAAAAATAAATGCAAACTTTTTAATAATATAATAATCTTTTTACGTAAGTGTTTGTTTTTATAGTATAACCTGTTGAATTTTATTAATTATTAATTCAGCATGTTATAGTATAAAAAATATATTTTAATATAAAAATTAATGTAATATTCATTGTTTGCATCTGCAAGAAATATGGATAGAACAGGATAGGTTGCAATGATACATAGGAAGAAAAAAGATAGATGGATAAATAGATAGATAGATAGATATAGAGATAGATATAGATGGATAAATAGATAGACAGATAGATGGATAGATAGATAAATAGATAGATGGATAGATAGATATAGAGAAATAGATAGATAGTTAGATAGTATAGAAAAAAAGATAAATAGAAATATAATTATCATTATTATTATTATTAATGTTTTCAGTTTCAAGAGAACATTCGCTTAAACGTAAGTCTTACTTAGGTCCAGTTTCACGACTTATATTATATTAACCGGAATATACAATATAAATATTAAAAAATATATATATATTGTAAAAAAGAAAATTCCACAAATTTTATATTTATTCATTGTCAATTTCCGAAGTTTCCAAATCATTTCCTTTCTTAATTACGCGAAACGCAGTATGTGAAAGATGAAAGATAAGATCGCCGCTACCTCGCCTCGTGTTTACTGCCGCGCGCCGCTCACTAGTGAGACAAAGACGGAACGATTATCTGTCGTCTGTCTTTTTCTAACCTACTATCCATTGCATGGAAGTATACGGACACGAACCTAGGCGCATTTTACTTTTATCACCGCGAAAGTGCGCCTAGCGGACGTAGTTTAGGCGCATTTTGGTCAGATGGCGTATCTAAAATGCGCCTAGCCGTACTCCCGAAATACGGCCGGTGGCCGCTCTCATTCTTCTCTCTGGTACCGGTTATGATTTTAGCTACAGTTACCACAATGGGTGCATTCAGTACTACAACCGCTCACTGAGCGCTAAGTGACCTCTTGCATCTGATTGGTGTATATTTTTAAATCTAAAGGGATATATCAATCAAATGCACAGATGTCAGGCCTGTGACGAAAGTGAGACAAATATAGATTTTCTCACTTTAACTTATTACACTAGTTCAGCAGTGCAGCAAAAACGAACAGACCTTATACTATACTAGATTGCTAACTTCGATCTTTGACCTATACAAGAGCTGTGTCCCGCCTATTTTCCGGTTCGGCCATGAAGACCGCCAAAACATGGCGGCAGTGTGTGTTTGTAGTGCGTACGTGAATATCCGATGCGTGTGTAGTAGTGCTGTACTGTAAGTATGTGATACCTGATGTGTCTACACTGATGTGTCGTATCTATTGCTATTTATATTAGTAAAACTGCAAATATATAAACGAGATAATGCCAAGTACATGTTGCATTGTTAATTGCAATAATACGAATAAAAAAGGATATCACTTATTTAAGTAAGTAGAATACATTTATATATAATAAATGTTCGAGGTTTGTAATATGTAAGGGTTATCTTGCAATTAAACATTGTTAATATTATTAATATTATTAATATTAGAATGTATTCACTTACAAAAACAACGAAAGATAGAAATCCTGCAAGTAACAGACACAAATTTACAAAATTAATATTATTTAATAACACATAAGTTGCATTTTATTCTTTATATGTATGTAAAAAATATTAATACAAATACTTTGACATATTTTGAACTGTATATATTCAATTTAATTTTAACCTTTACCAAACACTTAGATTAGCAACACCTTATTAATACACACATCTTTAAATGATATTCTTTCTTGTTCGTATTTTTGAAATTTACAATACTTATTCGGCATTATCTCGTTTGTAGATTTGCAGTTTTACTAACATAAATAGTAATAGACACATCAGGTGTCACATACGCATTACCACGCACTACTACATACGCATCGGGTATTCACATACACACTACAAACACACACCGCCGCCATGCTTGGCGGTCTTCATGGCCGAACCGGAAAATGGGCGGGACACAGCTTTTTTGAGAAGTTAGCAATCTAGTATAGTATAGACATCTGTGATCAAATGTAAAAGCTCATTGAGCGCTCAGTAAGCGGTTGTAGTACTGAATGCATCCAATATATGTACCATAATGTATTTTGATTATCATAACGATACAAATTAACGATAATATAAAAATATCACTTAAATATATCTATTGGTCTGTTCTTTGTAGCTGCACTGTTGAACTGGTGCAATAAGTTGAACAAAGTGAAACAAATATAGGTTTTCTCACTCTAGGGCCGATATTCATACACCCGTATTTATAGTCAGCCTTATATTTAAGGCTTCCTTAAGTTTATCTTCAGATGGTCTATAGCCAATAAAATAATCCGTGCAGCATCTAAAGATGGATATAAGGAGGCCTCAAATATAAGGCCTAACTATAAATACGAGTATTAAGCCAGCGGCACACGATGCTTGTTTTCGTGCTGGATTGCTTGCTGGATGAAAATACTGCGTTCTGATTGATGCATTTCCATCCATCTTCAAAAATATACCAATCACAACGCAATATTTTCATCCAGCAAGCAATCCAGCACGAAAACAAGCACCGTGTGCCGCTGGCTTTAGTCAGGTCTTATTTTTAAGACCGTTTCAAGTTCACTTTCAGAGCCTTCCATAGCCAATGAAATGATTTGTACAGCATCTGAAGATAAACTTAAAGCGTGGTCTACAATGGCAGTAAGCAGTAAGAAGTAAGCGTAAGCGGTAAGAAATAAACCAATCACAGTCGATTATGACAAAAATAATCAACTGTGATTGGTCCATTTCTTACATGTTCACGCTTTCTTCTTACTGCTTACGGCCATTGTAGACCACGCTTAAGACAGTCTTAAATATAAGAGGGCCTTCTACAATAAGCAATTAGGACCGGTTGTTCCAACTTCTTGGTAAGTTAACTGACAGTTAAATTATATGTCTGTCTTTGCCCAAGTTGAAGGAAAAACAAAGACAAACGTATGATTTAACTATCTGTTAACTTACCGAGAAGTTGGAACAACCGGCCCTTAGTCATAAGCTATAAGCAAATTGACCAATCACAATTGATTATTTCAAAAATAATCGACTGTGGTTGGTCAATTTGGTTACAACTTGTGACTATAATAATAGCTTATTGTAGAAGGCCCATAAGATTCGACTATGGGCCATATTCATAGTCCGGTCTTATATTTAAGATCGTCTTAAGTCCATCTTCAGATGCTGTATAGATCATTTCATTGGCTACAGAATATTTGAACGTGAACTCAAGACGGTCTTAAATATAAGATCCGACTATGAATACAGCCCTATGAATACCGGTCTAGTTTATTGCTCCAGTTCAGCAGTGCAGCTACAAAGAACAGACCAATTATTATACGGCCGGTTGCACACGGGATGCAGCTTTACTGCGGAAGTTACTTCGGGAAGGGACATCGCGGTAGCCAATCAACGTCCAACATGCCGCATGTTTTGTAAACACTATGGGCCAGAGCACAGACTTCTGCATAACGCATAATACACAACGCATAAGAGAATCAACCAATCAGAGTTCTTCATTTCTGTCCTGAGGAGGGAAATGAAGAACTCTGATTGGTTGATTCTCTTATGCGTTGTGTATTATGCGTTATGCAGAAGTCTGTGCTTTGGTCCTATTTCCGGGCAAACAAGATGCTGAATGGCACCACAGTGCTCGCTCGCGCGAGCGACGTCGTTTCGTCGTTTGGATTATTTCCTAACGTCTGTCATACGCTGACAATTTTTTAATTTATTGTAAAATGTGTTCGGAATTAGAGCGACTTGTGATTTTCTTAAATTTTTCTTCATCTTTATCGCGATTAAACCTGATTAAATATTTCTGCGTTGTCCTGTCATTGGTAGAAATGGGCATTGGTTTAGGTTGGTTGGTTCTATTTTTGGCTCCGGACTGTTCCGAAACAATGTCCATACGCCATTTTCCAGGGCATTGGTTTAAGTTTGGTGAAAATCAACTTAAAGGTAAGCGATGTACCGATGAGCGATTAATCGACTTACGATAAAAATGGTGGCGTTTCATAGCGGAGATTTTGGATTTTGTAAACTTCTATCTCCGCTTCCTGCGGCCGATCATGGGCAATTTCTGAGTCACGCAAGTTTCGCTGCAGCTACAATTGGCAACTGTCATCCAAATGGCTAGTGGCACTTTGTCGCCAGAGGATATATCGTACGATTTCGACATCCAAGTGTTAAAAAAGAATGTGCCAAGCTCTTCGATCGAGCTCGAACAAGTAGAAACCGACACCCGACACCCGGAAACGTCTCGATGAATTGTGATCAGTCGCGATGACAGTTGCTTTCACGATGTAATTGGCAGCCGTTTGTTCAACATGGATTACGACGAGGATCTATCGGAGAATGAATTCCTGCAGGAGCTCAGGCAGCAACACGCAGCCACGCTTCAACAGGTTATCCAGGAGGGTTGGATTATCTGCGTGCCACGCAGTGGAAGTTTCAGCAACTGTAAAATTCAGAAGGATGAGATTAGTGCTCACGTGCTGATTCCCAGACGGGATCTCTTTGCTGCGCAATTCGACACTCTAGATGGCAAGGAAGTTCTGCTCATGGACAGGATCCTCACCATCAAGCACAACACGCAACAATACTCTACACGTCTGCTCTTTGAGGAAACCTTCTACAACAACGATCTGCGCAAATATTGCATATGGTAAGCGTATGTTTCAGCATATCAAATTCTGACTGATTGAACAACGTTGCTTTCCACAGGTGCATAGAACAGCCTTTGGATACTAACATGTGTATCACAGACACCTGTACAAGCAAGATCACTAATCTCCAGGAAGCTGTGAACTTTCTTCAGATGGAACTACTGGAGAAAGAACTGTGCGGTGACTTTGAGACCAAGATCAAGGATTTCTTGTGCATTAATAAGGATCTAAATTGTGAACCAGTGCAAACACAGAGAGATCTGGTGTATGATTTATACACAGACTGTCTCAGGATACTATTGGAGAATGCAACATCGCGGGAGAAAGTGTTAAGTAGTAGACATTATTACTGGAGTATACGAGTATCGCTAGAGACATATATTCTATACATTTTACGACATATACTATTAAAGTCACTGTCTGCTGGCACCGCAGCTGAAGACGCGTCCTTGAACAAGATCACGAGGAATCTGAACGAAATTCGACTGGATGATCTCCGAATACGCCCAGATTTGCAGTCATGCGTCGACGGTGGAAGATTGGAGTTGTCGCGATTGGATTGCTTCGTGACTGTATTGGGCAAGATCGAGTGTCTCAGACGAACCGTTAATTACGTATCTCGCGGAAGCTCGTCCATCGTCTCGTCGGATGATCTTCTCCCGGTGCTCATGTACCTCGTTATCAAGGCTGGATTGTCGAATTGGACGGCGCAGTTGGCTTTCATGCAGGAATTCCGTTTCTCCGCGAAGTCTGTCCACGAGACGGACGAGGGCAGCTTCCTGATCACATCGTTGGAAGCCGCGATAAAACACATCAAGTCCGGAGCGATTTCGAGAAATACTCCGTATGCAGAATCCAAGAAGCAGACGAAGCAGGACGCTGACGCTCTCATAGCAACGCGTAGCATTACACCGGAACAGCCGTCTGTTGAGCGCTTGTTCGCGTGCATCGAGAAAGGCGAATTGGCCGAAGTCGAGAGGATATTGGCTCGCGAGGAATCCAAGCAGCCGCACGACGCCACTCTCTGCCATCCTCTGTGCACCTGTGCGTCTTGCGAGCGAAATTGGGCGCGCCAGCGGGACTTGAAGACGTATCCCAAGGATGACAGAGGGCTCACACCGTTGCACATGGCGGTGTTGTGCAATCAGATGACGATCGTGGATTACCTCCTGGACCACGACATAGACATCAATGTCGCCGACTCCGACGGACTGACGGCGCTTCACCACGCGTGCATCCACGGCCACCAAGGCATCCTGCTGCACATGCTGCACGCGAACGCGGATCCCACGGTGACGGACTCCGCCGGCAACACGCCACTGCACTGCGCCACGGAGCGCGGTCACGAGAGCTGCGTGAAGGCGTTGCTCTATCTGTCGGAGCAGATGAAGGTGCCGGTGGACGTGAATGCCAGCAACGACAATGGTGACACGGCGCTGCATCTCGCCGCCAGATGGGGCTACGTCGCGACCGTGCGTATCCTCTTGGAATGCGGTGCGAACTGCAAGCTGACTAACCGAAAGGGTCAAACGCCGCTGACGGTAACATACAGCAGGTACATCGCCAAACTACTCGAATACTACGCCAACATCTGTACAGCTGACTCCTTGCAGCCTCGGCGCGCGACGTTTTCCTCGCAAGCTGCACAGAAGCAGAGCAGCCAGAGCGGCGCGTCGCTACCGGAGCATCGCGCGATAGACAGACTTCTCGCCGCCATCGTCGAGGGTGACACGTGCTTGGCCTGTTATTATTTGGGCCTGGAGGTTTACCGCGAACGGCTACCAGATGTACGCTGCGCGGTCGACGGCAGGATGTGCCATCCGCTGTGCAATTGTGAGCGATGCTCGGCGATCGGCGAGACCCTGCTGAAACGGTGCAAACGACGACGAGCGCTCCCGATCAACGCTTGCAACAATCTTGGCGAGACCGCGTTACACGTCGCCGCGGCGACCGGCCGCACCGACATGGTGCGACTGTTGCTGGACGCCGGTGCGAATGTTCACATGACCACCGTGTCCGAAGGCCGCTCACCGCTGCACCTGGCTTGCCTAAACGGCAACGTCGATTCGGTGAAGCTGCTATTGAACTGCGCGACCTGCCACGTGGACGCTCAGGATTACGATGGCAATACGTCTTTACATCTGGTGACTCAAGCCGGCAATGCGAAACTCGTCGGTCTGCTACTCAGACACGGCGCGAACGTCGACGCTCGCAATCGACACGACATGACGCCGTTGCAGCAGCTGGAACTGGAAATGTCTGGCGTACTCTCCGCGAATTATGTCGACGTGTTGAAGATGCTGAAGCGAAACTCACCGCAGCCACCGAATCCGGCGTTCGACGATTGATTTGTATTCCGTAGAGCAGAGTTTTTTACTCTTTCTTTTTTTCAGATACCTCACAGTTCTTTTATATATATGTATATATGCGGTAATAGATTTTTAATTTTAACATGATGTTAACGTGCTTTCACATAAGTGAGTTTTCGTTCTTATCGTATTAGTATTAGTCACTCCGATAATGCCGTGCCAATCGTGTGTCCAAAAGTAGATCTCACGTGAAAAGTTTGTCATGTGAGACTCGTTTCTTCAAATTGCTTGTGCACTACCGTCGTACCGTGTAATTACTCAGCTATACTTGTGCCGTACAATAGTAACGTATGTAGTGAGAACAAAAGAGATGTCATGTAACGAGTCAAATCAGATAATTTTATATATACATATATATTTTGTTATATAATATTTATATAGAATCGATACACACACACACACACACACAAACACATGTGAAGACTGTATTAAAACAATAAGATTTTTAAATTATTTGTTTTGTATGAGATATAGTATATATATATATATACATACATATATATATATTTATATATTTATACATACGCGATATGTACGATTTGTGCTGTATGTATGTGTTTATCATTCAGACGTTTTGTCATAGTCATTCCATTTTCAAGTTTGAGCAGTAAAAGTCTGAATGACGCTTGTATCCACCGCTAAATGCTAATCGCCAATGATTTTATCGCTAATATTCTCTGTAGTATTCTAGCATATGCTAGAAAAATTTTTCTTCCGATGTACTGTTGAAAGGCCACGGAAGTGGCCTTTCTCCTGAATCATGGTTTACTAATCGCTATGTATATACGCGATAATAAAAAAATTATATTTGGTGATATATAAATGTGATTTGCTTCTACGTATAATTTTGTATGATGGTACGAGGTATATATAATATCGCTTCAATTTATACATTCGTTTGAATTCTCCACGTTCCTTTTGCAAGGAACCAACCTTAATAATCGAATCGAATTCTATTGTTTTAAGGTTGGCAACATTTGATGACAAGGAAGACGGATGTATTACTCTCGAGTAGTACAACTCAACGACGAAATAGACGATTTGTTATTTTCAAATGGTATCGACACGTAATTTGTGAGTAAATTGATACTTGAAAAGCGCCTTCGAAATTAATTGATAAAGGAACGTCTCGTGTCGATCATTGCTATAACTGTACATTAATCTCGAGAACAGGTGAGATTATTTGTATCAGCTTTGATTTCTTGGTTATTTCTCTCTTATTACATTTCGATGACACCGGCGTTTTGCTGTGTGTAGATATATTGCGTCATTGTTTTATAATCATTCACTAATTGGCGTTTTCCCCAAAATATTTTGATGATTAGTTTGACGATAACTTTGTAATTAACACTTCTGTCCTGTACATTCCATGCAAACATTATTTTCTCATTCCTTTTAATATTGAGGTTAATATGGTACAATGTTTTGAAGTGGAATATCCGTTAAGTATTTTGTCCATTGGTGTTTCATGTATAATTTAAGTTTAATTGCAAATACGTGAGTGGTAAGTATACAATACCTTTGTAAGTGTTGCGTGTCTATGTTATTATTAATATATATCTAAATGTCAAATTGTGTAACCGACTAAGAAAATCTTGAACTATATAATTGACATGCTCTTTCGTATTATTTTCAGATATAATTTTCTGCTATTTTACACACAAGATTGTTCCAAAATGCTGAGGCTCTTAAAGTTATCACGCAACTCTTCTTTAAGGAATACTGCTTTACAGCGACATGTCAAGCACCGTACTTTTTCTTTGTCAGTAAAACAGAAACAAAATGAGTTGAATAAATTCAAGAAGGGTGAAATTCTCCATGGATTCATAGTGGACGAGGTTGCCAGGATAGATGAATTGTTCCTCACTGCATTCAGATTATCACATCTAAGTACAGGTGCACAATATCTGCACTTGGCCAGAGATGACACAAACAATGTATTCTCCATCGGATTTCGCACAACTCCTATGGATTCCACTGGCTTGCCTCATATATTGGAACATACCACTCTGTGTGGTAGCGAGAGATATCCCTGTAGAGATCCATTCTTTAAGATGTTAAGGAGATCCCTGGCGACATTTATGAATGCTATGACAGGACCAGACTTCACTATATATCCTTTCTCAACACAAAACCTAAAGGACTACCGCAATCTGCAGTCGGTCTACTTGGACTCAGTTTTCAAACCGAATCTAAGAGAGCTGGATTTCCGTCAAGAAGGTTGGAGACTAGAACACACAGACGTCAACGACAAGAACTCATCCATCGTATTCAAGGGCGTGGTATTCAACGAGATGAAGGGCGTCTTCAATGATAATCAGGCTATTCTTGCTGAGCATATGCTGAATTCTATTCTACCGAGTCACACATACTCTGTAATCTCCGGCGGCGACCCTCTCGTCATTCCCAGTTTGGAGTATAGCGATCTGCTCAATTTCCACCAGAAGTACTACCATGCCTCGAATTCGCGCTTCTACTCGTACGGAAATTTCCCCTTGGAGGAACATCTCAAGTTCATCAACGACCGGTATCTGTTTCTCTCCGATCGAATAGATGCCTCCATGTCGGCGGTGCCGCCGGAGAAACGATGGAATGAGCCTAGAAAGGAGCATATCGCCTGCAGACCCGATCCAATGCTTGCTGACACCAGCCGTCACGGCACCATCGCCATCGCGCACTTGTGCAACGATATCACTGATATACAGACAACTTTCGAGATGTACGTACTTTCGCAGCTGTTGCTGAAAGGCCCGAATTCAGCATTCTACAAGTCCCTGGTCGAGTCAAATGTGAGCACCGGCTTCGGTCCGGTCACCGGTTTCGATTCGCAGTGCAGAGATACAATGTTCGTCGTGAGTCTGCAAGGCGTGAAACCAGAGGACTTCGGCAAGGTGCAGGATATCTACGACGACACTGTAAATAGAGTTATCGAAGAGGGATTTGAGAAGGATCACGTCGAGGCAGTTTTGCACGGCATTGAACTTCAGGTGAAGCATCAGACGTCGAACTTCGGACTGAACTTGCTATTTAATTTGACATCCTTGTGGAATCACAACGGCAACCTGATACAGGCGCTGAGAATAAACGACGCCGTCAAGATACTCGCGTTGCGGATGAAAGAGAATCCCAAGTACTTGCAAGGTTTGATCGAGACTTACCTGAGGAACAACAATCACAGATTGACTTTAACGATGTCACCCGACGAAAAGTACGAGCAGAACAAAGCGGCCGCCGAGCAAGAGCTGCTCAGAACCAAGTTGGAAAAACTCACTGAGGAAGAAAAGGAGCATATATACGTCAATGGTAAGATCCTGCTCGCCGAGCAGCAGAAGAAAGAGGACGTCGGAGTTTTGCCGACCCTGAAGATAGAGGACCTGAAGGCTGACGTGGATAGATACGAAACGTCGAGTTTTGAGATATCTGGAGTACCGTTACAACTGTCGATACAGCCGACGAATGGGATCTCTTACTACCGAGGGATCCTGAATACACGTGCGGTGCCGGACGAACTGAAGAAGCTCATACCGCTATTCAACTACGTAGTCGCGAAGATGGGCACACGAAACTACGACTACCGCACCTTCGATCAGATGACGCAGTTAAAGACCGGCGGGCTGCACTTTATGAATCACGTGGCCGAACACAAGGAGAGCGAGCTGAAGTACGAGGAGGGTGTTCTCGTGGAGTCATACTGTCTGGATCGCAACTCGAACGACATGTGGCGTCTGTGGAGCGAATTGTTCAACAATGTTCAGCTCACTGACCCGCAACGATTCGAGACGCTCGTGAAGATGAACGCGACCAACTTGATCAACAATATCTCGCACGCCGGTCATATGTACGCGATGAGCAGCGCCGCCAGCTTAGTCTCGCCGATCGCGCGAGTCAAGGAGAGTCTGTCCGGGCTGCGCTACGTGTCGAGAATGAAGAGGATAGCACAGACACGCGACTTGGCTCCCCTGATGCGCAGCATGCAGGAGATAGCGAGTCACGTGTTGAACAAACAACACCTGCGGTCGGCCATCAACCTGGCCCAGGAACGCAAGGACGACGTTCTGGAGGGTATTCGCGCGTTCTACGACTCGCTCCAAGGTGAGCCGACGAGTCCGCACATCCTCGCCGAGGACCGGAGCACCGAGACGTACGAGAGCGGCAATCACCATGTGCTGCCATACACGGTGAATTATTGCTCGAAAGCCATATTGACGGTACCCTACACGCACCCGGATTACGCGGTGCTGCGTGTACTTTCCAAACTGATCACGTCCACGTACCTGCACCCAGAAATCCGCGAGAAGGGTGGCGCTTATGGCGGCGGCGCAAAATTAACGTCCGAGGGAATCTTCTCCTTTTACTCATACAGAGATCCCAATTCCACACGCACCTTCGACCTGTTCGACCAGGCGTACGACTTCCTACTGAAGCATCCATTGTCGCAGAGCGACATAGACGAGGCAAAGCTGGGAATCTTCCAGCAGATCGACGCTCCCATTCCGCCCAGTAATCGGGGTATGACCAAATTCACTCATGGCATAACGGACGACGATCTTCAGCGGCAAAGGGAGCAGTTAAAGGCCGTGGCAAAGGAGCAGCTCTTACAAGCAGCTGAGAGATACTTGAAGCCGGGTCAACACGGTATCAGAGTTGGTCGTTCGCTCCTTGGACCCTCGAATAAGGACATCTTGAACAGATCCTCGGATAACTGGACTGTGTTGAATCAAGAAGAAGCCGGCCAGGCACGAGCTACCGAATAGAGATAGACATTAAGACACTGTTCTTGTTACTTTCGCGTTGATGAGACATTTTACATTAGGACATGCTAAATGCCATTTTCTTTACGCTTCACGTTTGGCACGTGTCGCAGGTCATTAAAAGCCGGAGATATTTGTTAATTCAATTGTATAATTTATGCTTATATTTTGTATATCAAATGTATAAATGAAAGAGATGAAAGAGATGAGAAACAATTGTTGTTGCAATTATTTCAATTCCTCTCTCTGCTTATTTTGTGTGAATTATATATTGTATATTTACATATCTGATGTGAGAGGAGGTTAAATTTAGATGAGTTTTATATATTTGGAGTTTTATATTGTTCATTAGATCAGATTCATTATTATTAGTAGATTTATTAGATTGCTTCTTTTGCTTATTCAGGCGCATGTATGGATACCAATACCGAAAAAAGATACTTTCTCGATGCGTTACGCTTGTTTTACGAAACTCAGTGGCTTCATAACATACCAGTGACCGAGATACTAACTCAAGGATGCTTGGATTCAATCCCCAGGGAATGGATGGATCATTTGCAAGTTTTGCAGAACGACGAACTCAATAATTTCGTAGTGGAAAAAATGACGAAGGTTGGTCAGCAGACATGAAAGGGAGACAGAGAAATTGAACCACACGTGATGAACATTCGCATATTCGATTATGTTTCAGTCGGAGTGGCCAGATTCCTTAAAAGCGTACGTTAATCATTGCAAAGTAACCGACAGGTTGTCGTCTACGCTCACGTTACCCTCCGCGGAATTGCCGCAGAATTTCAGAATAGGTCTCAGCCGAAAGAAACAACATGAAATAATGCATTTAGCTCGCTTAGTGCACGTGCAATGCAAGCCATACAATATCCAAACGATCATAGATTTGGGCGCCGGTCTGGTAAGAGATAGCGATAACATTAAAGGGAAAAGGTCTGGTAAGAGATAGCGATAACATTAAAGGGAAAAGGCAAAGTAGCAGCTCAAGAAAAGAAGTTCTCGCGTTACAACGCTATTTTTTCTAGGGATACGTGTGCCAGATGTTACATCATCTGTACGGTTATCAAGTCCTGGGATTAGAAAGGAAGGAGGAGAATGTGAACAGAGCCTGCACCAAGCAACGAACAGCGTATCCTGAGTCTTTGACCCACGTCAGATACATCCATTGCGACGTGACGTGCGATTCCGCCGATAGGATAGAATCCATTCTACAGCGAGAGTTTCCCAACACCACGGCCGCGTGTTTGATCGGTCTGCACGCCTGTGGTGATCTCAGCACGAGCGCGTCGAGGATCTTTCGCAGGATGAAATCTGCGAAACTGCTCATCCTTATTTCCTGCTGTTACCATAAACTTTCCATTTCCGACAGCGTGCGGACTCCGTCGCAGGAGAAGCAGTACTTCCGCAATTTCCCGATGTCCAACTGCCTACGGGAAGTCATCGCTACGCACAGCTTCGACGTGGGACAGTTTTTGCGAGTGCCCTTCTTGCGACTAGCGTGTCAGGAGTCGGTGGACAAGTGGCGCGGCATGTCCGGGGAGAAACACGACGAACATTCCTTTCACGTTCTCGCCAGAGCCGTACTTGAGTTGTACTCGCAACAGAGTAGGTGCCCGATGATGTTTATAACACGTGAATGCATGTGTATATTCAGCCACGCTGAGGCCAATTAATCGCGAAGATTAATCACCTTCCAGATAATCTCATTCTGAGGAAGAAGGTACGGAAAGGCACGAGAAAATCGCAGTGTATGGACTTTCAGACTTATGTTAAGGATTCACTGTTGAGATATGATCTGATGCCAAAATCGGACATGGATTTAACAGGTGAGTTTCAGCGACGAGACACAATCGGCTTTTGGAGGATTAATCATCAAAGTCATTTACTTAAGTTATTCTTTACGTGTAAAGGCGACGTAATCACACGCGATGAACTGGAGAGGGATATCTCGCGTGTATGGGAAAAGCAGAATGAAAGATTACGAGCTGTGGAGATTTACACTGGACTACAAATGATGCTGCAACTCCCGGCAGAGTCATTGGTCTTGCAAGATCGCTTGTGTTGGTTGCACGAGCAAGGTTTGGAAGCGATGATTGTGCCTGTGATGAACAAACGTCTGTCTCCTCGTTCGCACGCGATTGTATCTCATAAACGCTGAAGATTCTTTGCCACACACACACACACACAGCTTTTTTTCTATCTCCATAAATTAAAATTTTTCATACGTGTTTTATATGAATCTTCATGAGGTGAAAATTAAATAAATGCACAATTAAACATTGTCATGAAAAACATACAATATATTTAAACATAAAAACATACAATATATTTATTTGACTTTTTTTTCATGAAATAAATTACACATTACTGACGATATGATTTTGCTACGTTTAATATCAAGATTATTAGTTAGATATCATATCAGAGCGTTCACACATTATAGGTATTATTGTATCAAATCCCCCATAGATATTACGATATATACTTATCTGTAAGGATGGATTTGTGATGCCGCTTTAATATTCGTCTTTATTGCACCCGGTGCCTTGTTTATTTGTCCCACTGTAAATTATCAATTTGAGTTATTGCAAGTGTATCATCATCGTCGAGAGAAAAGAAACAGAAATCTTCAGAAGAATACTTACGCGGTGGGTTGCCCAGAGGCCCTTGTCCTGGTGTTTGCTGTTGATTACTAGGTCTACCCACCATCATGCTATTAGCTACTGGATTCACGCCCGACTGTACCATTTGTATGGAATCAGACTACAAGTGCAAAAAAAACATAGACAATATATTAGAATTGGCAGTTGCAGTAGAACGGAAAATAAACGGGAAAATAGCGGATCTCTGTAAATTTAGTCATACTATGTTCCATTTTTTTCTTTATATTCGAGTAGAACTTACTTTCAAGCCTTTACCCATCCCCACAGCAGCCACGAGAGTGTGAGTGTCCGCAGCGCTATTGGTCTGCGCTTGCGTTGCTCTGGCACCGGCCTCGCTTTCCCATTCTTCGCGCGCCTTGTTCGTCATGTCCCATACATGACCAACTACCTTCGAATATTGCATCAATTGTTTCTGAAACCCAACGAGAACGCTTATGAGAAATTAGTACACAATAGGATCCGCGTGTTCCACTCGCTAAATGGACCGACTCGAGAATCTTTGATTGCGCAGCGAATTCAAATTTTGATGTTCAGACGTCAGCGGAGCTGGATCAATGCTTAGATTTATACATTTATTAAGTGGGCTTGCAATACATCAATCTCAGCCCAGAGCGAATGGAACCGATAAAGCTGAGACTATCTGATTAGTAGCTTACATTGTAGTCCTAGTTGTTGTTTAGTTAGCACATTAACAGAAAAATAAGAACATATCTTCAATTAACTATATGTGTCTATCTTAACAGATACTACATACATACTTAATCGTGTTCAATTCACAAACTTTCGCCTGTATTACAGTAACTATTTAATGCTCATAAATATTGCAAATATTTATGAAAAATGAAATAACTTGTCCATATTGTGTCCATATTGGGGAAGAACATGATGATAAAAATAAGAAATAAATATAGAGTGGAAGAAGCATATCTTACATGTGACGCGTCGTTGTTAACATTCGCTTTTGCTTCAAATTGCATCATTTTCTGCTCAGCTTGAGGCTCCAGTTTCGTTCTCAAGTAGTCTGGCACTAAGTCATGCGCGAACGTAGGGATTCTACCTTCTGTCAGTCGTAGCAACTCTTCGTCTTTCTCCGGACTTAAGCGCAGCGGTAGAACCGTGTAATTTCTGAGATTCGGTGCTTTATCGGGCGCGAGAATCTTCGAGAGACTAGTTAGCTGTACAAACAATACAATCACAGTATGAGATGCAAAGTATTGATTAAATATTCGCAAAGTTAATATTTAGCTATTCATTTCTCGATCATCGATGAAACTAACTACTTACATGACCCGAGATTAACGCGTAATTGTCGAGGAAATTGGGCCAATTCAGAGTCTCGTATTCGTGTTCCAATTTGAATACCATCGCGGCGATCGCGCTTTTCAAATCGTTCACTCGCATTATAATGGCTTCCAGAGCGGAATCCAAATGTTTCTCGTCCCGTTGCATTCTCTAAGCAGCTTCCTCGTGAGATATCTATCGCAAATTTTACACTATTATTTTAATCGTATTTCTGTGTGCAGCACAACACCTCCTAAGCCCACAAGACGAAGATTTATAGGTTAAGGGTAGCCAATTATCAATCGATGAATCGATATACGATTCTTTCTTTCTTTCTTAAAAGATCGATTATCTTCTCGATAATTCAATTCGATACTACTAAATTTTACTATATTCACACGCACCGATCTGTTGTTGGATGTGATTTTTGTTGTAACGAAACCATGCATAATTTTTTTATTGTTGGGATTGTGTACGCATTGTCCTTATTTTTGTTCTGTCTCATTTTTGCTTTGCTTTGTCTCAACTTATCGTCGTACAATGGCGCTGGGGAATTCGCCTTAATAGGCACCTGAAGCCAACATGGAGAAAAAGAAAGAGAGAGAGAGAGAGAGAGAGAGAGAGAGAGAGAGAGAAACGCGCTTCAAAATGAGACCGCCTCATCGGAAGACTAAAGCCCGGATTAAAGTTGTGTATGTTATGTATACACGACATGCACATATATATAGTCAATTTTTATAGTCAAAATTCAACGACCAGTGTGTTAAAATAAGATGAAGAGCGAAAATCGATCGAAAGAATGAAATTCGCAGCCAGTCGTTCTAAATTCAGTGGCTAACCAGTGGCTGACTCCTGAAGATGCGTCAGCTGTTTGTCAGCTGATCAGCATAACAAACACGTCATCGCCGGTGATCGCTCGCGCTTTAGAACCCGATTACTTGCGTTTTGCGAGCACGTGCACGAGCTGCGTTGCACGAAAAAACTTTATGCGTAAAGTCATGAAGTCGTTTCGCGAGATTCTTTCGAACGCGAGCAACGTCCTAATCTTAACCGGCAGTGGTATCTCCGCAGAGTCCGGAGTGCCGACTTTTCGCGGTGCCGGCGGCTTTTGGCGCAAATATCAGGCGCAAAGTCTCGCCACCCCGGAGGCCTTCGCAGCGAATCCGTCGTTGGTCTGGGAGTTCTACGAATATCGCAGACAATTAGTGAGCAAGGTCAAAGCGAACAAGGTAACATAACTTGTCAATCGAAGAGAACAAAACAGTGAGCTCGTTAAAAGTACGCACATTAGATTGCGTTCGATCTATTATAGCGCAGAGATAATTTCTGTAAACAGACAAATAAGTGAACTTTTTTGTTCCCTTAGGCACACGTAGCCGTGGCGGAATTTCAGAAGCGCAAAGCAGCAGAGGGCAAGAGAGTATCGATCGTGACACAGAACATTGACGGACTGCATCAGAAAGCAGGAGCAAAGGACGTGGTGGAGTTGCATGGTTCACTCTACAGGACACGTTGCACCAAGTGTCACAATGTCTCAGTCAATGAGAATATTCCCATCTGCCCATCGTTGACAGGGAAAGGGTACGTCTTTTGAGAATTTTGCATGTCATCGTCGTGAATGAAGTAATAAAAGGCACATAACACCCGCGTATGCATATCAAGAGTCCTCTCATGTTGATCTAATGGTAATGTTTTTGAACAGATCACCTGACCCGGGTATTATGTCCTCCGATATACCGGTGAAAGAATTACCGCATTGCGAGATCGCGAATTGCGGCGCGTTACTGCGACCCGATATCATATGGTTCGGCGAAAATCTGAATGAAAATGTACTGCAAAAAGCTTGTATGTAATTTTCTTTTATTTAACAAGTATGATCGTACACTCTGCTTATGAAATATAAGAAGATACCTCGGACAAACGTGCAACGAGCAATTTACAAATAAATACGAAAGATTTTTATACATACACAATACACCAAACATTAAATAAATAATCGGCTCATTTTTACTCTTCGATTATATATAAAACATAAAAGCATAATGTGAAACAAAAAATGTATGACATGAAGTAAAAAAAAAAAAAAGCAAATTTATCTTGATCGACAATTTCTCACGAAATGTTACAGTTGATCTCGTTGAGACTTGCGATGCTTGCTTGGTGATTGGAACTTCAGCGATCGTGTACCCAGCCGCTATGTTCGCACCGCAAGTGGCACAGCGTGATATACCGGTCGCAGAGTTCAATATAGAAGAAACACCAGCGACAAAACGAGTTCAGTGAGTATAATATTTGTTGGACTATCTTGCGGCAAGCATTCGCCAAAGTTACACGCTAAAACTTCCAACATTTAGATAAAAAATATAAAAATTTATAAATAAAAATATAGGTACACGCGGAACATCTCAATTTATATAAAATGTTTTCATCTTATACGTATAGAGTATATAATATACATTTTTTTTGGAATGTCTGTGGAAAACATTACATCACAGCTTCATGCTTCCGCTTACGCCCACCTTTGGCACTGGACTGTAATAGAAGATATATGCATTATCACCCGTAGATTAATCAGTTAATAAGAAATTAAGACTCGATTGCACCAACCATTGTTTTGGCTTTAAGCGAGATTTAAACGTGTATATATCTATCTCTCTTTATCATTCTGAATAAATAGACAGACACATATTAAAGTTTCGCTTAAAACCAAAATAACGTTGATGTAATTGGACCTAAGAGCACGCTGAGTAATTTTTAAGGGCAATTTTTGTCTTATAGATATCATTTCCAAGGTCCCTGTACCACCACTGTGACAGAAGCTTTGGCACCTTGAAGAACACAAGTATACAATATATTTTACATTTCTTTTTTACAATATTACTTACTTCACAATAGCACACTTCTGTATTCAGTCCGAGCTGATTTAAATATTGCAACCATAACTTTTGTTTGGTTGAGAGTGAATCGCCAGGGCCCTTCACCTCTACAATTTTATACTGCAAGTAGAAATATATGACGTTGTAAGGTATACGACGTTATAATTTAGTAGTAGAATTTATTTACACACACAAATATAACGATTTAATATAATTTTTCAAATTGTAAAGAAATAGATTCACCTGTTTTGTATGTGGATTCCATACGATTAAATCTGGGAAACCAGCTTTCCAAAGTGTGTAATTTTGAATGAGTCGTTCACAGATCCCAACAACACCCTCCACTCCTAAACAAAGTGCTATTTCCTATAAGCAAAAGTAACACTAATATTGTGTTGAATGTCACATAAACGTCAATATTATAATTGCTCACCTGAAAGCTACAACTATCAAAAAT
The DNA here is from genome assembly GCF_003227715.2 of Harpegnathos saltator. Classification (NCBI taxonomy): domain Eukaryota; kingdom Metazoa; phylum Arthropoda; class Insecta; order Hymenoptera; family Formicidae; genus Harpegnathos; species Harpegnathos saltator. The sequence continues at coordinate 611,417 of NW_020229955.1, read as the reverse complement.
ATTACTCTGGCAAATAGATGTATATTCATGGCGTAAGTCGAACTGGTGCTTCAAATGGTTGCTAAATGTTTCCACGTCGAGTTTTCGAATAATTTGGAGCTTCATGTCGATCTGTTCCTTTCTATTTTCATAAAATTCCGACGAGAACAAATCCAACGGTGTGGGTTCATATGACGATAGGCAAGTGCCAGGAATGTCCATATTATAAATTTCATCCCAGAACAGCATACCAAAGAGAGTAATTGGCAAAGAACCCTCGCAATGCGCACCCTTGATATATCCTTTATTCTTATAGTAGTATAACGCGAAATCTTCAACTGTAAAATATGTTTTGTCTATCCCATTGTCGATGCACCAGGTACTTTTTCTTTGTGAAGGGTTTCTAGGAGAACATATCGATATACCTTTTATTTATTTTTCTTTCTTGAACCTTTTTAAAAGAATCGATAAATTTTTCGCGTGACTTACCCGCATGACGTCCCTTCTATTGTAACGGAACTTATTTGAGACGTTAATCGCGCTTTGCTGAGATCTTTCTCTAATATCAGTTTAACAATATCTTTTGCATGCTGACTGATATTGGATTTCCTTTTCGCGAGTTTCTCTGCTTTTTCTAACAGATCCAGTCTGTCGACTTCCGTTAAAGTCTTCTGTGACACTGCCTTCGAAAGGAGCCTGACGCTACCATTGGGATCTTTCATATGATATACTTCTATTTTAATCAGTTCGTTGTACCATTGTCCTTTTCTATATTTCATATGACATTTCTGCTTTACCAACATGTGCAGAAATTCTATCGCTTGCGGCAATGTTTCCTTAGTCTTCTTAAATGCGTCGATACTTTTGTGCAGAACTTTGAGCCACAAGTACCCCGGCATAAAGTGCCTGATGTGACTGGGCAACATGGAGTTTTCCAGACTATAAATATGTTACGAAATAACAAATCTTTCAAGATAACCACCAACATTTCCATTACAAAATATATAACTGAATGCATTACTTGTTACCTCTGTGCTTCTACTTTTAAAAGAAGTGACAGATGTTCCGCGGCTTGCGATCCAATTTGTCGTACGATCTCCCATTGTTTCTTTTCAATTGCATTCAATACATTACACAGTGCATTTTTAGCCTCCATATAACTGTAAAGTAAAATTTATGTTAAGAATATAATCTAATGCGAATTGTAAAACTTGATCTAATAACAAAAATCATATTACGTACTTCAATAAATGCCCTTTATTAGCAAAAATAGGAAAGTCACGAACGGTTACTTCCGGGAATTTGATTTCTTTCATTTCAATTCTTAATAACATTTGGAATAAATCTGCCATAGTTTCTTGAGGATCTTTATGCGGTATCAATAGCGTAATTATTCTATCAATTATTTCACTCATTTTAGTATCTATCAATATACAGTATCCTAAGATTTCGTTGACTGACGCGCGTAACTTAGTGGCTGGGCTTGGCATCCCAGGAAACAAAGGTTTTGTTTTATTGTAAAACCTTAGAATCGATTGTATATTATTCTCTTTTTTACCATTGGCATTGATTTTACATTCCTGACAAAGTTTACGGATCTCATCAACTTGTAACAATTTCAATAGAACAGTCATATCTTCTTCTTCCGTATTATTTTTAAAAATAGATCGCGACACAAGTTCGTCGAAGATGGGTTTTAAATTTGTCGATATATTGTCATATTTGATACTGTTTATCCTGTGCCACATATGTTTTCTTTTTAACATGCGTATTAGTAATGCTTGTGCATTTCTTGAAAGCGTCAGTAGTGAAAATATCAAATCCAACTCGTCCTTGTCAAAGTATCCGCAATTGTACGGTTTGGAGAATACATTAGCAACGATTGTAAAGAAATGGCATGCGTACGTTTCCGTCGGTACTATTATGTTGTCGATTTCATATCTCGTTGAAGTTGTTGTATCTATACGATTGTACTTATAGTTGAATTCTCTGCTCGAGTAAACTTTCTCTAAGTCAATATTATTATTAGTAATAGCTCCTTCTTTGGCTAAATTCAGATTATCTATCGCTATAGACATCAATTCTTCTATTCTATCATTGAATAATCTTCTTTGGGCAATATTTATCTTTCTTGGTGGTTCATCCAGCACTTTTTTTATCGGAGAAGATGATTTTGGAGAAAATTTTGAACTCCTGCTTAATACAGGACTTTTCACAGAACTTGTAATAGAAGAAATATGTTTGATAATGGGTGTCTTAGCATAGCTTTCTGTAGTTTTGATTGGACTGTTTACCATATTGGTGTTTGTCAAATTAAATGTCCTACTGTTTATTAAGATCTTATTTTTTTGCGATATGTATTTTTTCCTCTTGTTTACTCTAGATGTATTTGATGTTTTGGTTTTGCATGTAGTGGCAGCTTCCAATTTTTTTAATATTTCTTCTTTCTTATTTGGTAACAGAAAATATTAATATTAACCATGGTTGATATACAGTTAAGTTGTCATTTTATTGTATGTACTAATCATGAGAAATAATAAACTTACTTTTTATTTACTTTTTAAATAATAAACTTACTTTTTTATTAATTGCAGATATTCTTAAATTAGATGGCTTTCCTATGTTTATTAAATTTTTAGTTCTTCTACTGTTGCTTGTAACTTTATAGAACTGATCTATTCGGGTTTGTAACATTGTATCTCTTTCTATCGACACAACATATAGAGATTCATACTACAGCCAGATCAATTTTTAAGATATTTATAAATACATCTAATGCAACAAATATTACTAAGATGCAAGACAGATGTCACAAACATATTCTTTCATGCCTAAAGGAACAAATTGATTATTCTACATTATGCTGTTCAATATCTTTTTTATTTTATTCATACATTATCCTATCCTTAAATAAAACTTAATAAGTTATAGCAAATCGACCAAAAAAATTACAATATTTACATAGTTTGTATTATTAAACTACCAGCAGATGAAAATATAAATGTTTTTATATTAAATGATAAATGTAGTATTGCACTACAATAGAACAGTAAGTACCAATGACATGACACTTAATTTTTGCTTGTAAGTTAACACTTGGTAGAAATAAACGCCTTGTCAATTATATTATTCGTCTTACCTTAAAAACAAAAGGATCTGGAAGTTGATATTAATTTAAAGAAAAAAGTAATAGATCAATATCTCAAGAGAAATACTTGAAAGAATAATGATTATCACTTTATTGAATAATTGCGCGTGATCTATAGCACGGACAGAGGTATATTGATACACTAGACAGAGTGACGAGAGGTTATGATGTGCATATTGCGCAGAAGCGTGGCTATCATGTGGCGGGAAATAAATATGAAATGTGAAACATAACTTTCTAAAAGAGGGAATTTCTTAAAATTTTGTCTCATGAAGTTTGAATATTTTGCACTCACACAATGAGCTTGAAAATTCGACAAAAGTATTATAATTGAAAGAACGTCATATCTTCATATGACATGACAAATAGTAGTAGGTAGGCTGTAAGAAAATTATTTGATAGCCAGTGTAATCAGAATTTATTTTTGCAGGCTCGCTTTATCAAATCTTTTTAATATATATATATATATATATATATATATATTCAAATATGATTTCCACGTGCTGTTAATACAGTCAAAACATAACAACAACCTTATTTGTTCGAGAAATATAAGAGAATTTTGCTGCGTGAAAAATAAGAAATTTGCATCCGATACTTCTCTGAAATAATGATTCTAGGTTACTTTACAACGAGCACGAAAACGAAGAGCATACAATGTAATATGTCGAGGCAAATAAAACGAATACTACAATCAGATTTAGAATTGCTTTCGATTTATCATTCTTTCTAAAGAGGCTGCATACACCTGTACACAGCGAGTTGTAACGCGCCTTACTTATACGCGCCGCACAACCTCTCTCTCTCGTTTTATATATTTATATTTATATATATATATATATATATATATGTCGTTTGCATGTACAGGCTCACGAACTGTATACGTGTATACGTACATATGTATATGAATATGTACAATATAGTCGTTCTCATAATTAGCCGATCTTGCATTTTTCTCGGAGAAAGAGAGAGAGAGAGAGAAAGAGAGAGAGAGAGAGAGAGAGAGAGAGAGAGAAAGTTACATAATTAGAATATATTTAACAGCTAAAAAAAATGCAACCCGTAAATTGACTTACTTATATACACTCAATTAGTTACACTTCGTCTCCTATCGCATGTATGTATGTATGTATACGTTGTGTGTGTTAGTCGCAGTAATTACGAATATTAATACTTAAGTTTCTACACGTAATTTGTAGGAAACGTTAATTCATCTACCTGGTAACACCTCTGTTCTATTTGGAGACAAGATACAAAGGTGAAGGAATACTGGTTTATATTCAGATACGAAAGACGTTCCCTCTAATAAGAAAAGAATCGGAAGAATCATTGTCGCGATGTATTCCAAAATTCATCGCTGCGTTCGCAACTGCGAAGCGCAAAGTATTCGAAAAGTATTTACCGTACCGGTCGTCGTGATAGTTGAAATTCGGGTATGTATAAATCATTCGCTGGGTACCAGTTTGTTTCATAAATAGGACGTGTATTTCAGTATTTGACATATTACATGTGACGATAATTCATCGTTTCTGACAGTTGGGCGACAGCCGCACGTTACGTACATGAACGTTATTTTTTCTAGTTCCTCCCCTCCCTCCCCCTCTCCCCCAATAAAAGGTGTTATCAGGTGACAAAGAAGAGATTAAATGATGCATCGAAGAACAAGTTGTAGGGTTGTCTCTAGAGAGCAAATATTCTATATATACGTCATATAGAACTCTCTACGTTCTCTCTTCACCCCTCTGCGAATTCTCCGACTGTACAATATATGGTATTTGAGAAAAGTGTTCTCCTCTACTATACTCGCGCCCAAAATTTCATTCAAATCGGAGCTTTGGTTGAAGCGTTATTTCTCGTTCCTCTTTCTTTCTCTTCCTCTTCTTCTTCTTCCTTTTTCCTTCTCCTCTTCCTTGCTCTTTCCTTTCTCTTTCCCTTTTCCTTCTTTTATCCCAATTAAATCTTCCTGTCGCACAGCGACATAGAAGTGCCTACTGTATTCACAGAATAAAATACACGTATAGTTAGATACACCGTGTGTGCCTCGACGCTCGTCGGTCGATATTATTGTAATTATCTGTTTAACACGCAAAAAATGTTGAGGAGCTTTCTCGATCTTAGTTTTACCTACAAATAACCGATAAGCTCATTCCTCTCTACTCTGTAATTGCCTCTTCTCGCACGCGAAGCGCGATTAACAGCCTCCTTCCTTCCTTTCTTTCTTTCTTTCCTTCTTTCTTTTTTTTTCTGTTTTCTTTTATCCTGTCATTCCGATCACTCTGAATATTTGCATTGATCTGTCTTACTTCTACTTATACGATACACTATTTGTTTCTCGCGAATGCAACGAATTAGGTAAACACGAAGTCTCACAATCTGACCGATTCTTCGGATTCTCGCGCGTTCGTCTTCTCTTCGATTGAATATCTTGCAATCGAAGCGAGAGATTCGAGTATCCTCATAACAATAGCAATTAACATTTTGTCAACTCGCAATAAGGTACTCCGATCGAACCGAGCTTTTCCTGCCGGTGATTCTTCGTCACGAGACAAATCGGTCTACGCATCGCAGTGGAATTTCGTGTTTGCCAAACCAGAAATGTAAAGCGAACTCAGTCTTTGGTCGGAGCGATCATATCTTGACGATTCTCGACATTTTATTAATTCTTTAATGTCTATTGGGTCGTTACCTTTTTTAACATTAATAAATTTTATATAAAAATCCATATATACCACTATGTTTTGTTGTCAAAGCGCCTCAACTAAAATAAACAAAAATTCTCTTGTCCTTTTCTTTACAAATACGCTCTCGAATCGCTTTTCACTCACATAAAATCGCTCGTTCTTCTCAAAATCATTTGGCGGAAGGGTTGTCGCTTCTTTCTTTTCTTTTTTGTATTTACTGCTTTTTTCTTTTATCTTTCAAGGCGGCGTCAAAAATCTCGTCAACAGCGGCATATATACGCAGCACATACACGCAGTGGTATGTCAGATGTAATGTATGTCTGTGTGTATTATACGTGTACGTGTCTGAATGGCGAGCAAGTAACGTTTATAAAAGCTAGATGCTACGAATATATGAGCGAACAAGGTAGGGAGAATGGAGGCTACAGCTTCGCGCGCAACAGTGAATCTGAGAAAAACGAGAGAAATAATGAAGTCTAATCTAAAGAGTATGTACAAATACGTGTCAGAAAACGGATCTCACAAAAAGTTGTTAGATAATATACAGGCGAAGTGTGTGTGTGTGTGTGTGTGTGTGTGTGTGTCTCTGTTTGTCTGTGTGTGAAGATCTTAACAAAATAATAAGTCCTATCCAGGATAAAATTTCTTTATTACTCCTCCTAAAATCGTCTTGAATTCATAAATCTCCGTACACATCGTATGTGCGCCTACCACAACAACATTAATTACAGTTATTATTATCCAGTTAATTACCTAAAAGTAAGAGATACAATAAGCGTAATTATTTTTATATGTACAATATATCCTTTTTTTTCCTTTCGTTTCTTATTACGACTCAAGTCTCCCTACAATTTGTAACATTCGCACCATAATCTTTATCCCCGTGTTTATCCGCGTTACGGCTGGCTTACAAATCGTTTCATCGTGTTCGACTATTGTGAAAAATTCTTCAAGATAGGCATCTGTTTTCGTTTCTTTTCTCCTTTTTACGGGAATTAAACCTGGCATATTTTCTTCTTTATTCCGGATTATCGATCGACTTCAATGATCAAAGTGCTTTCGAATTTGTCCTTTTAATTGTAATGAATAACGTAATCTGTGTGTAGTCTCGAATTCGCGTATGCGTAATACGTATGCGTTTACACTCGTAATGCGGCTGTTTTCTCCTACAGTAACAAGAAAAATACAACTATCGAATACGTCGAAGGAGAATGTGAATTGCGACTGCGAAGAAGATACAAAAGGAGGAGGTTTGTTACTAGTAAATTTCTCAACATCGACAAGCTGGAAGAAATATCATTGATCCAGGCTTGCGTAGATTCCTCTTGCGATTCGTCTAGAACATTGCGCGCTCATGTGTATGTTTAAAAAATAATATGTACAAACGACGTATTATCAGTTAGTGATTGATCGTGAAGGTATATTCTCTCGACTCTACATGCTTTGCAACACCCTGTTTTTGCTTCTCGAGGAAGCAGACAATACGATGTTGAAAAAGAAACAAGTGAAGGAACGTGGGGAACCCAGAACAGCTAAAGTAACACGCGTACGTTATTGGACTTTTTTTCTCATCGAAGTAACAAGCTTTCATCAGCAAAAGTGTACACAGTTTATCGCCTATAGAGGAGGGGCATGTCGATCAAATGTGAGTACGACGAGATGCTTTGACTCGAATCAATCGTATACGCTTCGGAGATACACCCATAATAATTTGTTCAGTTGTATCAACAGATCTTGCCGGGCGAATTTTGCAACCAATTATACATACACAACGGTACAAAGAACGAAATATCTTTCGTATACGACTCGGCATTCTCGAAATTCTCGGAGGAATGATGCTGAGACATATGTATCTGTCCAAACACTCAATAATGGCACGCCTGACGTTCGTTTACTGACGTTCGTTTCATACTCGAATTTCTCAAGCTGGTGCAGAATGCAATGTGTGGCAGGATTCGAACGCTCACATTCATATCCGAACCATAAAAATGCTAGTCTACAAATAAGAATAAATATCGAACGACTCTCGACGTTTGCACTCGTCCATGGTAAAATGTTACAGAATCTGTGAGAGGACAGATGAAAAATGTGACACAAAGTGCAATATCGTTGCAGATGGCTGGCCACAAATTTACTTGGTCAGGTTTCTTTGTTTCTTTGGGGAAAGTTGAGTTAAATAAAATAAAAAAAAAATTAAAAATTAAAAAAAGAGAAAGGAACGCGTGTAATGTTAATAGCAGAATTTAGGACCGCTTGTGTGTCCGCTTCGCCAAAATCATATTTGAAGTATACGATATCTCTACACCAACAGCAGTAATTGCAATCACTAATATGAAAGACGTAAGAAAGACGTTCTTATGCATCGTCTGTGTGTGTCTCTGTAGATTTTAATACAGTATATAATGCATGATTTCTTTTGAAAATTCTGTAATACAAGCTTCCCAAACGCAACATTACAAAATTACATTATAATTGCATATCAGTCACAATATCTGTGGCGCGGATATGCAGTATCAAAAAGCACGTTTTGGCGATTATTATCGGAGAAAGAGAGAGAGAGAGAGAGAGAGAGAGAGAGAGAGAGAGAGAGAGAGAGAGAGAGAGAGAGAGAGAGAGAGAGAGAGAGAGAGAGAGAGAGAGAGAGAGAGAGATATGTAGTGAAAGAAAATCTTTTTACGTTTATGACATTAATGCTATCAAAGGTTAATCGATAACAATAGCTTCAATATTTCACAGCCTGGAAGCCTTTAAAGTAGTATTACACACACACACACACACATATATATATATATATGTATATATCTACATATAAGGGAAATAGAGCATTACTATAAAGTCCTATAATACTTGAACCGAATCTCTATATACAATATTGAGATAATCGTACAATTTCGTAAGAAATCAATTAATCTATTTTTTTCTCTATTATTTCGTGTACTTCTACTTATATCGAAAGCGATGAGACGAAAGTCGAGCGTACTATTGTACTTACAACAAACAGATTATCATACAATCCCCTCCATTGCTAATATAGCGCTTCGAATTTACATATTGCATACGCTATTGAGAACAAAAAAAATTAGAAAAGAAATACCGCGTCATAATCATAATTTCCAAAATGATCTACCAGTGTGACTTGACTATATATGAAGCCAAGAATCATATTATCGATCAAAAATTACGCACAATTAAACGCAAAGCCTCTATTGATTCTATTGAGCGTTCATCACACGCGACAGATATATGAATACAAAGTTAGTAGAGTTTCTTTTTTTCTTTTTTCTTTTTTTTTTTTATACCGAATTTTGACTGTTTAAGAATGCTGTGTCTGAGAAAGCTTGTTATATATGTCCAGTTATCGTGCCACGTGTACTTGGAGTCGGGTAAACGAGGATTTTAAAAACAATGTCGGGATGAAGGTAATATATTTCGTATCTCAGATATTTACGATTTTCCTTGCATTGAACGAACGAGATTGTTGCAAATTTTTTTCGAAAAGAACGAAGAGATATCGCATGCTTTATTTTAGTCAAAAAAACTGAAATATGTAATTTTCTTTTGTCTACGATATCGTATTGCAAAAGATCACACGGTCACAGGTTAAGTGAACTAGTAAAAGTAAAATTTAATTTTGAGCGAATGGGTAAATCTAAATGGAAAAAATCGTGCATCTAAGAGTGGAAATATTTTTTCATGTGGCTCTATATCGTATATAGCGTTCAATGAGCAAGAAAAACGCGAGATTTAAAGAGCACGAGTCTCAACTGCAGAGCACGACTCCCCGATGGACAGAACAAAGATGAACCTTCGGTGTTTGCATTAGAATCCACGTTTGATTCTGATCCTGCCGCGGCAATATAAAAACCGAGTCGGAGCAATTGCAATTGTACCTAGCCGTATCGCTCTTCAAGTCAACGTAGCGCAGTATATCGCAGCATCGTCCGATATCTCCCAGCCGAGGCAGAGACATAGGCAAGGTAAAAGTTAGCGAAGCCCCCAGTGACGTATTGGCGGCAACAGGGGTGCCAATAGCAGGCATCATGTCACTTCCATCGCCAGTGAGTTTGCTTTGTTTGCCCGTACAAGTTGTGGCTGTTGCTGCGGCTTACTGTCGCATGGCGAATTGTCCACTCTATCCACCTCCATATCCAAACTTTCACTGTAATCAAACGAGCCGACAATTAATACAACTTGACTGGGACATCGTCGTAGTCGTAGGTCACGCATCGCTTGCGACATATAATGTTATAGTATTTCAGTTTGTTAAAGAATGACCTGTTATATTGCTCCGCTTTGGTTACTTGCAAACTGTTACATTGTCAAGTATATATATATATATATAAATAATGTGTATATAATGTCGGTTGTCTATGATCGATGATTCTAAATTCGTTAAAGATTGATCTCTAAATTCTGCACCGACCGAATTGCTACTTTCAATAACGAGTGAGAATCGGGGAGGGCAAATTACCTATTACTATTAAGCGTAATTTCCCCGGACGTTGGGATTTGTTGCGCCTGATTCTGCGTCTGTTGCTGTTGCTGCCTCGCGAGGCTCGCCAATTTACTTTGCGTGATCAGACCCGGTAGCAGACTGGACGGTGGATGCTTCTGCGGCAGAACGATCGTGGATTGGCTGTTCACCACGTGAGTGTTGTTAGTCAGGTTGTTCGAATTGTTTATATGCGGCATCGGCCCGTTCTGGTGACCATTGCCAAAGTTTGTGATGCTACCGCCGACACTGCCACTGCCACTGCCATTGCCATTGCCACTGTTACTGCCACTGCCACTGCCACTGCCACTGCCACTACTACCACCACCACCAACACCACCACCACTGGTCACGGTGCTCGCACTAAACACTCTAACGTTCGCACTACCACCATTACCACTATTACCACCACCGCCGCTAGCGTTGTTGCCGCCGCCGCCGCTATTGTTGCTACTACCGCCGCAACTGCCACCATTTCTATTATTCGTCGGACTAGTCAAGGATTTCGAGAGAATGGAGGCAGCGGTACTGTTATTCGGCAATTGTCTGTGTTGCTTGGACTGGTGATTCGGCTGCGCGTCGACGGCGGCACCAGTGCACTGCGTGGACACTGTACTCGACGCAGCGACGACTTGCTGGTTGGTCGTAGACGTAACGGAGGCCGACGACGACGACGACGACGACGACGAAATCGACGAAGAAGAACTTGTTGAAGTATGTACAACGTTAAAACCACCAGTATTGGCAGCACTGCACTGAGACCGAGCCTGCTGCGTCGCTGTTACAACAGGCGACGCGAACAGATTACTCGCGAGTGGAGTCACCACGAAGTGCGAACTGCCAAGCTCGTCTGTCCGCGAATTCTCGTTCAAATTACCGTCCGACAAACCACTGAGGCACGCACCACCGCCACTGATGCTCGCTACCGCGAGATCAAAGTCCGACGAAAGGGCATCCGTCGAGAAGTAGTCCGCGATATTGAACTCCGACGTGAACGGTGATTCGTCTCCCGCACGATCCGGCTCCACCTCGACGCATATAGACGTTGCCTCGAGCGGGAACGGGTATGGAAGCGGCTTGGGTCGGGAGACTACTGTCTCTTCGTCCGAGTCCATGTCACTGCTTTCCTCGCTTGGGCTAAGCACCGACGTAGGCGGAGTCTTTGGTCGAAAATGTAACCTGAGGAACGGAAATACGTAATATGCCATTTTTCCGTAAAAGTAAAACTTCTTTTCCTCTTTATTATCTCACATATTTTGAGTCATCAACAAGCAGGAAAGATGACGCGAATAATGTATATGTATAAAGCAACGATGTCAAAAAGCTATACCGTTCTGTTTTAACAGTAGTCGTTGCTGTGGCAGTAGTGTTCGAATCAGCTGGTCCACACCTGGACTCGTGTATCGTGAAGTCTAAAGAAGACCATATTTCGTCCATGTCGGTCGTGCAGCGGTCCAATATCACTCTGCACAATTACCAGAAATTTATGAACGCACGTGCTTTTAACAGACACTATTTACTACGTGTCGGTAAATGACACACGTACCTGCCACCGCGACCAAGTCTTCGTCGCGCGAAGCCGATACACCTTGGCACTGGCTTAGTGATGCTGGTCAGTGCAAACCTATACTTCTTGTCAGCCATACCGCCTTCATTTTTATCACACCAAGGCCAATTTCCAAATCCACCTGATACAGGCTGTAAATAATAAAAATCTGTATTTGCCATCTTGAGAAAAAAAAGACTCCCACGCACTAAGGGGAAAAAAAAACTACATTATTTTCATATTTTTCTCAAAGATCCGTACATGTATTGTCATCTGTGGAAGATTTTAGGTGAAACAAGGTGTAATCAGTGTATAACGTGTGTAATCAATACCGATAGATCTATCATAAATTAAGAACAAATCAGTTGATCCGAATGTAACATTTTGCATATATCTGTGTGCTAGTAAAGTTTACACCTCGTCAAAATTATGGTTTAGTAATTATAACTATAATTCTTGAGATTAATATTTTCAAAAATAGCAAGACACACCAAAACTTACCGGTAAATAAGTGCTATTCCTATTTCGACGAAAGGCGAATTGACCCTCATCTGCGGTGTCTTCATCATCGCGATCGGAGGGTAACGATGGCTGGGTGTGCGAATGAGATGGAAGTGGGCTGTCCTCATCCGAACTGATGAGCGGGTCCAGCCCGCTTCCGAGAACACCGGGACGATTCCCTCGGCCGCCACCACTACCCGTTCCACTACGTACGCCGGTGTCATCTAAACTTCCACCTCTACTATCCGTTTTATGTTTCCGCTTTTTGTACTGTCTCTTTTCTTTCCTGGGCACTACTTCATCCTAGATTAAGGATAAAGTAACATTTAGTAAGCTCTAAGATAGATTCATTCCCTTTAGAAACCAAAGCACTTAAGAATGTTACTTGCTTATACATAGATACACGTACTTTATTACAGACTTTGTTTGACCAATTTTGATGAACACCGAATTGATTGGTAAAAAGTGGAGCAAATGCCGGTCGTGGTGCTTTTAATGCCGACACCTCTGCTAATATTTGTCCACTGAAATCTTGCGCTTGATACCTGTGAAATCAAGCGGTCAGATGTTCGTTTACGAACGATGTGAAACGATGTGTAGGGTCATTGACATGAGCAAAGTTTCACACACTAACCGCTTCTCGTAAATCTCAATTGTGAGATGCAGGTGCTCTCGTTTCGTTTTCTCTCTGCGTTTTACCAGCTCTAATAGTGTGACTGCTCTACTGAGATCCCTACGGAGCTTCAGCATTTTTTCGTAACTAGCTTCGTCGTTCTTGCGATTCTTGCGAGTCTGCATCTTCTCTGTCCGGCGTCGAAACGCGAGATATGGATTATTGGCAGCCGAACCAAATCGATGCTCCGTTTTAACAGTCAAAAGCAATGGATGTTGCTGTAGAGAATATGTCGCATTAATATTGACACACACATACACACACACACACGTACGATATATTCAAGAAATAAAAATAATAGATATAAAAGAAATAAATATAAGAACATTAGATATTTAATTAAATAATCGTACAAAGCGCAATAAAACGCGCAGGAAATCTCTATCCCAACAGATAATCCATAAGCATATACTCAAGTTGAAATAACATAACCTTAAAGTCAGGAATGATACTTACAGTCTTGAGACGCTTATTGAGCCAATAATCAAAAACTGCGATAATCAAATCGTCATCTTCTTTTAAAAGTGCCTTGGCTTCATTGAGGGTAACTACAGTTTGTCCAGAACTCTTCTCCAGACGATCCATCATCTCTTCAAATTGAAGCGGGGTTAACTCCATCTTGTTGCTTTGTAATGCAACCCATCTTTCATCCTCAGAATCCATATCATAGTCAGGTATATCTTGTTCCATGGCAAAGGCTAGAAAATGAAAATACACCCATAAATTATTTATCAGAAAAGGAATTGTCGAGAGAACATATTGTGAAAACTATTTTTTTCATGCCGTCTTACGTTGCATGTGTATTAATTGGCGAGGCAGCTTATAATCAGCAGGATATATTTTATCATAAACTTCCGCATCTGCCAGATCAGTTACTTCAGGAGTAGGAATGATTAGACCAGTACATATTGCTCTTTGAAGGTGATGTTCCTATAGAATAAATACATCTAATTAATTAATATTATAAATTGGAGCGGAAATTATAATAGTTGACTTATTGCATCTCTAAGTAAACAAACGTTATCGTCATATACATGTGTAACTTTTATAATGCAAACTATTTACATAATTATTTAATAATGCATTTGATACTGTTTATATAAATTAATTTAATTTTGAAAAATTTTCTCCAAATAACTAATTTTTTCTTATATATTACACATAATTATCATATTTAGACAAGCATATAAAAATAACAGGTAATTTATATATATTCTTGATAGCAATATCCAACAATCAATTGTATCACGAGAATTGCTTAAGTTCATTAAATATCAATTAAAATATTGCTATAATATACAGAAGGTCAGACATTGTAGATATTTAAGTGGTTTCAATGTTACCGCTATATATTTACAATTTGTTATAAAGTATATCCTAATGTAACACATGTAGCAACCCGAGTCACAAGTATCAGAACAACAAGTCTATTTGTTTAAAGTTAAACTGAATATAAGGTTTCCTTGTGAAATTAAATTCCAGTATATCAGTACCGTCGAAAGCTGAAGATCCCTGTACCTGGAAAGCATCGTGACAACATTATCAAGATATCAAGTGTGAAAACACTTGACATTTTGATGCAGAAGGCAGAAACAACGTCGTCTAGCCTGCGCTAGAGAAAGGGGACCTGCGATTACCGATAAACGAAAGACTGACAGCTGTCGCAGGGTTTCGGGTGTGGGGCAGGAGGGTGCACGGAAAACAGGAGAGAATCATGATCGAATTGGCAATTACGCTGAAACGAGAAATTTTGCAATTTTCCGAGGTACACGATGAAGACGGAAACCGCCATCTGCCGGTTGTTTACGAAATCGAGCGCCGTGCGCGTAAGATGGCGGACGGGGAAAACATGCTGGAACGAGAGACTGGACGTTCCGACTTACGCATTCTTCCTCCTTTTCCATGCCGCTGGGCATTTGGGGCACAGCGCGGTTAATGGCCGAATAATCTGGCAGGTCCGGTAGCTCCTCGGCCATGTAGATCGGCATGGGCTTGGATGCGTCCAGGGCGCGCGCCCTGAACGACAGCTTGCTCATCCTGAGGGTGGCTGGCTCGCGCGTGTTGACAACCAAGGCTGGCTGGTCGCACCGTGAGAGGCCAGTCGGGTCGGGCTGGGGGGGCCTCGGGCTCGTGGAACGCCGTGGACCTGCTTTCGAGGCCTGGCTCGGGGCCCTGGGGCCGAATTACCCGGCACAGAGAGTGCTCAGCGCCTCATCGTTCCTCGGCCATCGCGCTGGAACACGGTCACTCAGTCACCAAACGAGATATATCACTTTGAAAACATGTTTGCGTGACACGGTCCCTGCTCAAAGCCATCATGGCCGACGCACAGCCATTTAACACGTTCGGCCGCCGCCGTGCAGTTCCACGGGCCGACGTGCGCCGCGCGGGAATCGCCGCGTCGTCGACGACGCCGCCACGCCGGCCAGATCGACCTACCCATTGGACGTCGCGGTCACGCCATGCGTTCTGCGTCTTATGAACTCTGTTTAAACCTCTCCCCGTTCGAATTCACCGTAGCAGACCACACGGCACAACTGGAAGAAATCCAATCGTGCAGGCTGATCACGCCTCAAAAAATTACCTCAGAAAAAAAAAGAAAGAAAAAAAAACACGGCAGCCTTGCCGACAGTCCTCGAGAATTCATAAGAGATCTAAGAGAGACGTCCCGTTTGGACGTTTTCGGAAATTAATCAACTGTGTCATGGAATTTTCATATTACACATTCTCTGACGACTTCCCGTTGGACAATTGTTCCTGTATTTCACGCATAATAACATTGATGAGTATAACTGTTATGTGTTTACCACTTGAAGCGTTGTTGTCGACAACACTGTGCCGTCGTAGATGTATTTTATAAAAGTTCATGAATACGTGTGTGTGCGTACTTGCGTCGCATTGATATTTCTCGAAATGCTTGATCCGAATTGACTCGATTTCTCGCGAATCACGATATCCCTCGAGCACTCGAAGACCACGTGTCTCGATTCCTACTGCCATGACGATATCCCCTCTCACCCTACTTTTGCCGCGCGCAGTGACATACGCGAGTATGAATATAAGGTTTGTTCTTTTTAGTTGCATCGAACCATGTTGGAACGTAAGTTGAAGACGCAGCTTTTTTTTCACCGCACGAATGACACATCGCGGAGACCGCTTGGTTGTTATTACGAACCACGTGCTAGGAAAATGTCCGGAAAACATACGTGATTTAATTACAGACTATTCATTTCATTCAGTTTTTCTTTTCAAGATCTAGTAGCGACGTAACGGCAATCATGAAATTAATTTTTCATATACTAAGCAGTTTCTTACAGAACATACGATAATTTTATTAGCAGTGCGCAATGATAAAAAGTACTTGTAGAATACACAAGATGTTTATTAAATAGTATCTTTATACCTAAAACATATATATTACGAAAATCTTTTTTTTTCTTTTTTATGGGAGTACCCATGTAAATTCGTTATATCTGTTAGTATAAATGTTCTAGAAAATATAGAAGGAATCTAAACGGCTTCATCTGTAGGCTGACTCGGAGGCATTGACTCAGCTGCAGATTTTAAACCGCGAATAGTCAAATCGTACACTACTTCCTCAGTTCTCTTCACATCATACTTGAGACAGTCGAAACGCTTCCTCAACATATCGTTCTTTAAGTTTAAAAGTCTAAATCCAGCATTCAATTCATTTAGAAATTGCGCGATTTCTATCGGCCGATTGTAATCGCCGCCTGTGACGGAATTTACAGCGAAACGACTCTGTAAAGTAAATACTATTAGTAAAAATTATCAATGATAAATTGTTATATAAGGAAACGCATATACCAATTCTGCAGATAACTGAAGCAAACCCAACAGATAATCCTCCAGATCTAAATGAAAACCTTCCTCTCTGTTATTTTTCACTATGAGCAGAAGGCAATTGTTAAATTGATATAATCAGAGAGTTATATAATGTATCTGTGAATGACTTTTATTTTGTGTACCTCCTAATATTTCTGCAACAGTTTCTTTGGTAACCAATATTTTGGCTTCAAGATATATTACTAAAGAAACTAAAAAGCAAAGCCTCTGTGTGACAAAACGCCACTGATCATGGAAACGGTAATACTGATCATTTGGTACCAATGCACTCAAACTTGCATATTGTTTTCTTACTTCTTCAAACAGTGTCCTTGCGTGTGAACAATATTCTAAGATAACTGTAAATTAATATTATATATTAATATAATTGTAGTTGATAATATAACCGTAAATGTATCATTTACTGTACATATTATTCAATAATTATTCTATGATGTAAATCTCGTACAGACAAGTCAATGAATACTGATAAAGTATATATCACTAGAAACATACTTGTTTCCTCTTGATCCTTAGAAATTACTACATTGTGAATATTTTGTAACGTTATCAAGATATCTCTGGCATTCTTCTCAATTTCCTTGACAATAACACGGATCTCCTGCAATCAGAGAACTCTTGTAAGTTTTTGTTTCTATATATTTTGTGTGACTCAGTTTGGCTTCTTAAAAAGATAGAGATAGAGAGGTCTTTTTATTAAGAATGATATTTAAATTCCTTTGAACGAGCAGATCCATTTGTTCTAAAGAGGTGAAAGTAGAAGAATTATTGATTGAGAGAGATAGCAGGAAGAGAGAGAAGCGGTGGGGTTCATTATCCGAATTCCAAGTGTATGATACCCTACATATGTAAACACAAACTAACCTGCAAAGAGCGCCATATGAAAGACTTTATGCAAAACGCGCTGTCACGCAAATTCGCGACTTCATTCGGTTGTGCGGTAGTTTTGGTTTAAAACGGCGTGTCGCTTAACATTTCATTCAACGCGACACTGACAATCTGGCATTTGGCACAACCTAAAAAGCATGACCGCTCGAGGAACGTTGATACGTACCTCGCGTGTTCCCTGCTCGTTGTTTAGATAGTCTTGAAACGCATTGAAAATCTGTGTTATTCCTTCGGACATGGTGCTTTCTGTAGTCGTTTGTGGAAATACAGATATTACACGATATTTTTTTATGTTGAAATAACTTGAAACGTAAATCTCGTGCACACTAATCGATAGCTTTGTCCTTCTTAGCTGAACTTTCTACACGGGTGTAGAAAAATGTATACAGGAAAACATTTTTATAGTAGATTTAACATTACGTTATTTTCTATTTCCATAGTATAGAGGAACTCGGAGAGTTACAGCAGAAAGAAATATATACATGTATACATATATTAAATAAATAAATACATACATTACCCATAAAAGTTGTTAAAATTGATTTCTTTCCGTCACACTAAACAGGCAAATTTCAGCAAGCTATAACTCGGGAGATAATTAAAATAATGAAATATTTCGAGAAATATTCTATAGATTGAAATTTATAAATTTTACATGTATTACTGAATACAAGGTTTACAATTAACTTTTACAATATTATGTAAATATAAATCGGGATTCGTCAAAAGCTTAAATTTTTTATACGAGTTTGTCGAGTTGTATCGAGCAAATAAAATATCACAGACAAGATAATTTATATTATTCGAAAGAATAGGTCTGTCTCTTTAATTTTCATTCCTCCAAATTGCAGAGTGATTAACTTTCACTGAGTTTTTTAATCTTCAAGCAAAAATAATATTTTGGAACTATAATCGCTCATAGTAGACGAATAAATTAACGCACAAAGTGCATTATATAATCAATAAAAAGTGTAAAATTTTTCCTTAGTTATTTTCGACGCAAACAAATTTGCAGTATAAAAACTTAACAGAAAAATTAGGTAAAAATGAAATGGTCGCCATTTATGTTATTTGATATACCTTATTTATGGACATTATTAATGTTTTGAATTTGATATTTCTGAAAAGTAGAAACTTCAAACTTTAAAACGTTTCCTGAACCACTTCGCTATCATTATTTTTAGCGAGGTTGAAACTTGAAATATGTCTAAGTTTGAATATAAGAAAAAGTACGATTGATTTATTGAAGTCATATCACGATTTCAATTTCTCGGTAAACATCGATAAGTATGATAGCGGCTCATAGCGGAGACTTTGAAACTAAACGTCGATTTTACATCCCGGACTGAAACCATTATCGACCAACATTTGTAGACTACTTAGTCGAGAATCGAACCGTCATAATGAGCTACGACACTGATGTATCTAGGCTATGTTCCAAAATTTACTGCCAATACTGAAAATACATAGTTTGTGTCACGTATATTATAAATTTTTAATGCTGGCAGTGAATATTGAAACACAGCCCTCGTCGGTGGCCGCGGATCACATATTTAACAATAATTTCTCAAAAATCTTTTCCTTGCAGGTAGCAAGACAAGAACAACAGAAGTTGATTGTCCGTCTTTGAGCAACTGATATAAAGCCAGCGGCACACGGTGCTTGTTTTCGTGCTGGATTGCTTGCTGGATGAAAATACTGCGTTCTGATTGGTGCATTTCCATCCATTTTCGGAAATGTACCAATCAGGACGTAGTATTTTCATTCAGCAAGCAACCCAGCACGAAAACAAGCACCGTGTGCCGCTGGCTTAACTCAGTAACGGCAGAGAGAAGAAGGAGAGGTGTCATGGGCCGCTTTTAGCCAAGTTCAATGTGAGGCGCCCTCTGTACAACCGTGCACATGAACTACGATGCCAATGTCCACGCCTTTTTTCTGATTTCTCCCACCACGCACTCACGCATAACCGGCTCAGTCTATAGGCCAGAGCACAGACTTCTGCATAACGCATAATATAGAACGCATAAGAGAATCAACCAATCAGAGTTCTTCATTTCTGTTCTGAGGAGGGAAATGAAGAAAACTAATTGGTTTATTCTCTTATGTGTTATGTATTATGTGTTATGCAAAACCCTGTGCTCTTGCCCTAACTCTGCAAATGTTAGAATAACAGCACATATTTAAAATCGCGAAATTTCAATTTTTAATTTCTCCTCAATGCTTGAGTGTTGCATCGTCTCCGGTTAACAGTAGCTTTTGCTGGACCTATATTACATTTCTGCCAAAGCTCGTCAAAATCAGTGACCCCAAGTTTGTTAGCAGCCCTTGTCAAATTATGGGCCAGAGCACAGACTTCTGCATAATGCATAATACACAACGCATAAGAGAATCAACCAATCAGAGTTCTTCATTTCCCTCCTCAGGACAGAAATGAAGAACTCTGATTGGTTGATTCTCTTATGCGTTGTGTATTATGCGTTATGCAGAAGTCTGTGCTCTGGCCCTGTAACCAGAAAGAATTAGGGCCAGAGCACAGACTTCTGCATAACGCATAATACACAACGCATAAGAGAATCAACCAATCAGAGTTCTTCATCTCTATCCTGAGGAGAGAAATGAAGAGAACTAATTGGTTTATTCTCTTATGCGTTATGTATTATGCGTTATGCAAAAGCCTGTGCTCTTGCCCTTAGTCTCGCTCGCGTCGCTGAGCGAGAACGAGAGCGAGAAAGAGGGAAAGATATTCTCGCTCGCGTCGCTGAGCGAACACGAGAGCGAGAAGGAGGAAATGATATCTCTCTGTTGCTTGGCACGCCGACGATTGCCGAGCGCGTGGTCCACACGGATAGACTGAGCTGGCTATATGTGCGTGCATGGTGGGGGAAATCAGAAAAGAGCCGTGGACATTGGCATCGTAGTTTATGTGCACGGTTGTACAGAGGGCGCGCGCTTCATACTGGGCTCAGCTAAAAGCTGTCCATGACACCTCTCCTTCTTCTCTTTGGTAATGGTTATAGCGTGGAATAGAACCTCAAAATAGTGCACATTTTATCTTACCAACTGAGCAAAATAATAGACATCAGGCTACATATTCTGTGTTCATAAAATGAAACATAGGCGCTCTGAAAAAGCGTTACAAGGAAATTGCAACCATAGCTTTGAACTTCTACATTTCAGAAATATTAAATTTGATAATAATGTTCATAAATAAGGTACATCAAGTAACATATGAAATGGCGACTATTTCATTTCCACCTTATTTTTCAGTTGAGTTTTATACTGAAAATTTATTTGTGTCGAAAATATAATAATAATAATAATTATTATTATTATATTATTATTAATTTATTTTATTATTATTATTTAATTATTTAATGTACGTGTGCGTTGATTTGTTTGTTTTCTGTGAGTGATTAAATTCAAAATGCCATTTTTGGTTCAACATTAAAAAATTCAGTGAAAGTATAATCACACTGCACAATCTGGAGAAATGAAAATTGAAAAGACAAATCTATTCTTTCAAATAATATAAATTATTGTCTATAATGTTTTATTTGCTCGATGCAACTCGACAAACTTCATAAAAAATTAAGCGTTTGAATCTCGATTTATATATTTATATAATATTGCAAAAGCTAATTAAATCTTATATTCAGTAATGCACGTAAAACATAGACGCTTCAATCTATAAAATGTTCCTCGAAACATTTCGTTATCTTAATTGAATAAAGCATTATTGTATTAAATAATTTATTTATATTATAAATAATAAAATATATAGTACTTTGATTTATCTACTTATCTATTAACAATTATCATATGTGCTGACAGACTATAGTCAGTGAGCGAAGTTTATATGATTTTTTGCTTTAACACTGAGTAACTCGTCAGAAGATAATCGCACTGTAATCGAGTATGCAAATTACAGAGGAAAATCCATTCTTGTAAACGTACTATTGTCACTTGCGTGCGTCTGTGCATTTACATGATTGCAACTTGGCAAACATCATAAAAAATTATTATAATTTGACAAATGTTGATTTATATCTATAGAAGCGAATTTAATATATTCACACATGCATCGAGCGAAAAAGCTAGTCCAGAAACAAAAAACAATAATCTCTAAACAATTATCTCCCACGATCGAGACGGAAGTGGAATGTTCGTTCTTACATAAGCGCACCGAAGATCCTAAGGAAATCTTTTGATTTGTTGCGTTGTGTGTTTTCCTTATACTGTGCGACTTGATCGTGAATGTGGCGTTTCTCGACCGGCTCAAGAGGTTGAGCCTCACGTTTGCCAGGAGAGCGCGATACAATGTGGCAAATTTGATATCGCGTCGCGACATGTTCGCGTAGCGCGAGCGGCGGCGTTCATAAGCGCGAGCGAGCGTCTGCGTCCGCAAGGTCTCTGGCGGTGTATAAATAGAAACCAGTAGGTCCTGCTGCGCGCGCGAAGTCGAGGAAGGCGGGCGGCTTGGAATTCTACATGCCGCACACTACCGCCGCCGTCGCCGGCGCACGCAGATCGTGGAGGATACACACCCCTGCGGGAATCTGCAGGCGTGTCATTGATCCCGATACGCGGTTGAGCATCCGCGTCGAGGGACTCGTTTTATGAAAAAATCTGCGCCCACGTTCATGGGTGCGAGAGCTCGCTCGCTCGCTCGTGTTCGACTTAGCGTAACGCAGAATTGTCAGCCGTCGTCGTGGTCGTCGCCAATATGCCGATAGTCGGAAGTGTCGAAACGGCGTCTTCGTGAAACGGCCGGATTCTTTGCCAGTCTCGGGAAACCGGTACCAATTCGACGGCGGGCTGCGATTTCGACGCGAAGATGGTTTCTCGCGGCCGAGACGGCGTGAAGTCTTCTCTCGCACGCGAGCGTGCATCCACAACGTCGACGAATCGAACTTGCAGCCGCGATCGCCGCCGCCGCCGCCGCCGCCGCCGTTGCTTTCATGGATTTCAGCTTTCCGCTCACCTGCAAATATAGATCACACCATCGTTATCCTCTTCGCGTCTTTCTCTCTGATGGGGATAATTACGGAAATTTTGCTCGCGTTATCGCACGTACGACATTGTCAGTGCGCGTGTCCTGAGTCTCACTCACAGTGGATCATCAAGGAGGAGACGAGGAGACGAAGAAGCGCGCGGCCTTGCCGCGGCCTTCGCTGCAAGCACAGGCTATACTTCATTTTCGATAACTTTGCCGTTGCTCGAGCGCGCGCGCGTGCTTCGCGCCTGCATTCTGTCCTGTAAAAATGATATCGTCCTGTTTCCCGTTCCTCCGGGACGCGTTGCGAACGTTCCCTTCGCGCAGCGTTCACGATGATGGTGCGATAGCATTCGTGAAAGCTTGCGGTATCTTTCCTCGTTATGTAAAACGGTCAACAGCCCGCTTGTGCGTACGTTCGCGTACACATACGAGCGAATGAAGCTCGTTGCAAAGAAGAAGGAGGGGGGGGGGAGAGAGAGAGAGAGAGAGAGAGGCAGAGAGAGGAGAGAGACGAGAAAGAAGAGAAGAAAAAGAAGAAGATGATAATGATGATGTTGATGATGATAATGATAACGGTGGTAACGATGGCGACGAAGAAGATGCTGGTGAGACCGAAGTGGTCAGGCCAACCCCGATGAGCTTCACATTCTTCCAGCTACACGTTCGTCCCAACGAGATCCAGGTTGCGGCGCTCGTCGTGAATTTTTGGTACCTCCGCACCCCGAAGCGGACGGCTCGACGGCGCGACGGCGTCCTCGGTGCGGGGCGGCGCGCACACGCTATTTTTAGCGGCGCCGATCTTATCGCGCCGCGAGAAAATAACGCGAGCATATACGGGCCCCTTCCGACAAGGGGCCCACGTGAAGGAACCTCACGCGTACTGGCCCTGAGGCATTCCCAAGTTAACAACACGCAGAGGCTCGCGCGCGCGCATTCGCTCGATTCGCATGGACATTGCAAACACCTCGCGTGCACCGGCACGACGGTCGCGCGGTTCCCCTGGAAAAGAGAAAAGCCCGCTCTCGCTACTGTGTTGCGTGATCAGGGGGAGTGACATTTCCAAGGGAGAGCGAGAGCTGCGCCGAGAGCGGCGAGCATTTGCGTTTGCGATCGACCTTACGCCACTTGTTGAATATCTAATTTTAAAAAGAAAAAGTGAGCGAGCGAGAGAGCGAGAGAGCGAGAGAGCGAGAGAGAGAGAGAGAGAGAGAGAGCGAGAGAGAGAGATAGAGAGAGAGAGAGAGAGAGAAAGAAAGAGAGGGAGTTATATAATGGAATAAAAATCGAAATAAATCGTCGAGAGGCCGTAAAGATTGGACTCGGCGCGACGAGCGCGAACTATAAATAAAGCCGATCTTTTAAAATCACTTTCGCCGCGTTACTTTCAAATCACGGACAAACGCAACAACACACACAGCGCGCGGCGTGCAACAACGCAATCGCAGAGGGCCCAGCTTGTGTGATTCAATGTTTGCGCTTTAAACAGGTTTGCACGATCGGGCATAAGCAGCGCGCGGCACGTGTAAACGGGCGCTGCAACGAATCATATTTACGCGAGCGAGCGAGCGAGCGAGCGAGCGCGTGCGAGTACGTGGAGACGTGGACATCTGAAAGGATATAATCTGCGGAAAGCAGGAAGCAGAAGGATGAAGAATACACTCTCGAGAATCCAGCTTGAGAGGCGCGCGCGCTCGATCGCTAATATTCTCTCGTCGTAGTTGTGAGATTCCTCGCACGATCTGCAGATGTAACAGCTGCGATTATTCGAAATCTATACGGAGCAGGAAGCTTGATTCGTGTGATTAACATCCTGTTACCTGGGGAGCAGACGAGAATTCTATCGTAGAGACAGAAACATTTCCGTAGCAGCTGGCTACTCGGTCGACTGATGTCTCTGTGATGTCAATCGAGTTGTTTCCGTTGTTGCAGCAACCGAGACATCGTTCCTCGTTATCGAATATTCATCTGATTTTCTTTTTCTTACGCGTGAAATAAAATGTTTCTTCTTCGTGTACAAGGAAGACCTCCGATGACCGTGTGCAGCATTTTGAGCGTTACTTCGAAGAAATTAAGCAAAGCCGATATATATATATATATATATATACCTTTCTAAATCCGAAAATCCCGATGTTTCCACCACGCAGCCTCCGCCGCGTCTCCAGAATACAGTCCTTGCTCCACATTTCCATGCACTTGCGCGCATCGCGCCGCGTCGACGAGAGACGAATGTTATCAATGGAGAGTTACCGCCGCCTAGCACGCTCTCGGCTCATTCTCGGCTTGGCAAACGCGCAAAATCGAAACCGCGTCGAGACGCGCGTTCGAGATTGCCCTGTAAGGCTCCGCGAGAGATCTCGCCGGCTCGCGATGTGAACGGCGCTTTAAAAACGAGTATGCGCGTAACACATGCAAAATGCAGCGGCGGTAAATGTCAGGGTCATCGGCATACGCGAAGCGAACTATCAGGTAAATACCAATTAAATGCCAATGGCTCCGGCGGATTTATACCTGTAGAAACGAATATTTTCTCACATGCCAATCGAATTAAAGGCCGAGAATGCGGCGATGGCGCGTCAGATGGCCGGGAAACGAGGACGTTAAATACGGCCGGATCATCGTGTTGTTACTCCGGAGTTGTTTGCGTTGTGCCGGCTACTTCGGCTCCTGCTTCGAGTATCGGTATTTGCACGAGAGTCCTCTTCTTCTTTCTCTATTTTTTTTCGTGCTCAATTCCATGTCTCTCCGGGACAAGCGCACACGATGCGGAGAATTCTGCATCATTCATCCGAGCCTTCCCGATCCAGCGACGGCCTGCAAAACGGAATAGCATAATTGGAGCGGACGGATCTACGAGCCATAAGCAGAAGGAGAGGAAGAGGAAAAACGTTTCATTATTAATCGCACGTCCTCTAGCTGTCTTGAGGCGCGATCATCTCGCGACTATGTCACGTTCTTACGTGGCGTACTGGAGGAGAACGTGCGAGAGCGCGACGCCACTGATATCGAGAGATAATAAATCGAACGAATGATAAACGGAGACTCACTCCGCGATGTACGCACGTTAATGCGTCGAACGTGCTGGCGCGTCTATTAATTCCCCCGGAGGGAAAATGTACCGTGAAAACACACCGATAGATCTTGTCCGCTGGCTCTCGGAGCAGAGGAGGAGAGCCGAAACCTAGCGCAACGAATGCCGGTCGTTTGCTCAACGGTGCGTTTTAGACGCCGTGATTATTCACACTACGGTTTTACTAACGGTTATCCGTCGTAGCTGAAGCTCGCGCAGCCTCCACTGAGAGGGGAGAAGCTCTATTTGCTCGCTCTTCCCTCGGCTAGGTGAGGATGTTCAGCGTCGCGCTCCAATCAAGATTCAATCGCCATTTACCTTCAAAAGAAACAATGTAGATCGTAGCGAATAAGTAATTGTACTCGCCTGCCGGCGGCTATGTTCGCGTCGGCTTCGGATGATACGTGGAAGCCGCCAGCGAAGATTTCTCTCTCTCTCTCTCTCTCTCTCTCTTTCTCTCTCTCTCTCTCTTTCTCCCTCTCTCTCCTCCTATCTTCCTCTCCTGGCTAGAGAACACGTCCGTAATTAAAATCGTAGACAGCCGGGAATTAAGGTATAGTCGTCCTGAAGCTGAATCCACACTGGAGACCGCAGGAGCGTCATCACGTCCTTCCCTGCGCGTGAAAAGCAACCCCCGCAGGTTAATCTGAAGGTCCAGTCGCGAACAATCACGCGCGTTGAACCTGATAATTGAGTTGTCGAGCAAATTAACACATTGTCAACCGCGCGAGTTCCCGGCCTTCGAAAAACATACTTTTCTTGTCAACGCGCTTTTGCGCTTGTGCGCTTCTGTGCGCGACGAGGACTCTCGACTTAGACTCCTGCAATTTTTGCGCTGCAGGGATTTCGGTGCGACGAAATGTAACGACAAAACTGATCGTTTCTCCTTAGGATCGTCGAAAGCCCAGATGATCAATCGGTTGCTCAACGATTTGTCGTGAAACGGAGAGGATCACGCAACATGCGATTGGCAATGTGTCAAGTGTCGATTTCTATCCCAGAGAATCACCTCATCTCTCCTTCCGTTGTGTGAACTTGACGCAACAAGTCGGAATAGGAGGAAGAAGAGACGCGCGGAGGGTGAGAGACGCGTTCGTTTCGCGCTCGTACGCGAATCAGCTTAGTCCCGGTGGTATTGGTGGCGCCGTGCCGAAGAAACACGCCCTCGGGCGCAATCTTTTTACGTCATGGCTCGAGAATTTCCTAGCCGGTCGATTGCTCGCCATTGCGAGAATCACCGTGCCGGGCATGATATCGGACCGTTAAGGGCCCCACGAGGAGCGCGATTCGCGCGCGAGGAATCCGAGTGGTGTCCGAGCAAATCGACCGGCGAAATCGTGAACGTTTACCGCCCGCTCGTTATTGCTCTCTGCGACGTTGACTGGACGTTTCTTCTGTGAATCCTGAAAAATACGAATTTTTTAATTCCAGTGAATCAACAGCTCGGAGGGCACAAATTCCTGAAAGCTGCCTCAAAGAGCGGTATTCGCAGTTGGATCTTACATTTGAGGCCATTTAAAAAAAATGCGTTCTTATAAATTGCTATAACTTCTCGAAGAAATTACAAACCGGCCGACTTTGACCGTTAGTTTTGAGTTGATTGAAGAAAGATTATAAGGAGCTGGGAAGAAGCTCGCGCGCTGTTTGAGAAAGCATCCGAGAGGTTACGCCCGACTTGAGAAATGAGTCCCGACCGATTCTTCCCGTCCCACGTTTCTAGCAGGGAGTCCAAGAGCAGCTGAGAAACACTCTTGAGCCGTCGCATCGAATTCGCAGTCTGATACTCCGGACGTCTCCTCGCCGGTCGAGATGTTTACGCGTTCCTCCGCTATGCAACGTCGAGCGTCTCTCTCGACCGACGACGTGGAGTCCGCCGCGCGAGCGAACGCGCACGTAGTTACATAAAGGCCTAAGTATAGCGTATAAACGTCCACACTATACAATTATGAATTTTATGCATCCCATTACGCCGAGATTACTTGAAGCGTCACTTGTCAGCGACGTACATAGTTGCCATGCACCACTACCACCACCACCACCACCACCACCACCACCATCAACACCAGCACCAGCACTGCCAGCTCCGCCAGCGTGTTGCATCTCCGCCGTACCTCGCACTTTCCTCGTGGCGTCGTAGCGATTCATGAGAGCTACGTACGCACGGCATAGGCTGGTTAAATTCGTTACGAATGCAAAACGCGCCTGAGATACCTTGGGAACGTATGATAAAAAATGCCAGCTGATGTATAATGGATATCGCCGCGCTGCGGCTGGATTGCCTCGTGCGGAAAGACCACGCCACATCTTCAGCCGTATCGGCAAGATTTTTCCCGCAAGATCTTGAAACCTCATAATAGCGACGTGAAAAAAAAAATACATATAAGAAACACAAATGATCCATAACGAGCTGAACAAGGCGTGGTGCGTATACCGTAGAGCTTGTCTCCGGCTATCCGACGAGAGAAGCGCGAGGAGCGAAGAAACGAAGCCGCGCTTCGTTCAGGTAACAACGACCAGGCACGCTGAACTTTGCTCTTTGCCGTATGGATGCTGTTGCTCGGCGGGAACCTTATTACGATCATTACTACTGTCGTTTCCCCTTTCGCAATGCGAAGCCGTGCGTTCGAATAGCCTCCAGTGGAGGGATTTCGATTTACGCGGTACTTCGGAAACGACGACGACGACGACGACGACGACGACGACGATGCGACCGAGACGAAATTCCGCAACGCGAAGTAAAGCGATCTCGACGTCGCGTTACGACGACTACGATCCCGGTTATCTGTTTGTTCGCTCGCGATCGAATAAATTCAGTCGCGCGCGGAAATGTCGGGTCTGCGATCGCGCGGAGAAACGGCGGCGGTTTTCCGCTCGAAAGACGCTCGAGAGCGCTTTGCATTTTGTTGCGAGCGCGCGCGAAACGAGTCTCTCGGCCGGGTTCCAGCGGGTCCCGAGGATCTCCGACTCGCCGGACTAGTTAATAAATTATCGTAGTCCGCCATCTTCATCGGCGCGTACCACGTTCGCGCGTGTAGGCAATTGCAAAATAAGCCCGCATGATTCGCGAAAAATAGTGAAG